>NC_030973.1:596259-699115 GCF_001298625.1 Saccharomyces eubayanus
CACAGGATCGCCTGTAAAGAGACTCCAACAGAAATTCCTGGTCTCTTGGCCCAGTTGGTTAAGGCACCGTGCTAATAACGCGGGGATCAGCGGTTCGATCCCGCTAGAGACCACTTTTCTTTTTTGATTCTCCTACCCTCCTTGCTGCCGTTTTAAGGGAGATGAATAAAGAGGCGGCCAGTTAAGTTAGCATATCATTTACATGATGCAATTGTTAGCGAAGCAAATTATTTCAGCCTAAGCTATCAAGACCATACCCGTTCAGGTAACTTAACAATCGTTACACTAAATCGTATTTTATTCGTTCTCTTCACCCCTCGCTTTGTAATCTCGGCAGATGCTTTTTCACGTATTTTCACATAGCTTTTTTTTCCTGCTGGTTTTTTTCCTGCTTTCGCTTCCTTTTTTGTCGTAGTTTTTCAGTGTTTTTTTTTTTTTTTCATAGTCGCTACGTTGGCCGTTTTCCTTGTCCTTTACTTTCTTCTCGTAATAATCATTCAACTACGCTAAATTATGCCTTTCCTTTCTTTATTCTGTAGTATATTTTTATGTTATATACCGTTTTTGTTTCGTGTTTAAAGTTACAGATTTATTTTCCTCTTAATCATCTCAACAGTTGGCCAGTAATAAGAAGATCGCCATATTAACTCATTGTTCGATTCCAATGTCTGAAAATAACGAAGAACAACAACACCAACAACAACAACAACAGGAGCCCGTTGCTGTTGAAACCCCTTTAGTAACTGAAGTTTCAACTTCAGCAGACCCATCCGCTGAGCAGAACGTCTCTAGTGAAGGAAACTCTGAACAAGTTGACGATGAACAAGGTGAAAACGATCCTTCTGTAGTTCCTGCTAATGCTATCACTGGTGGTAGAGAAACTTCTGACAGAGTCTTGTATGTCGGTAACTTAGACAAAGCTATTACCGAAGACATTTTAAAGCAATATTTCCAAGTCGGTGGTCCAATTGCCAATATTAAGATTATGATTGATAAGAACAATAAGAATGTCAATTACGCCTTTGTTGAATACCACCAATCTCATGACGCTAATATTGCCTTGCAAACGTTAAATGGCAAACAAATTGAAAACAATGTTGTCAAGATCAACTGGGCTTTCCAATCCCAGCAAAGCTCCTCCGATGATACATTTAACTTATTCGTTGGTGATTTGAACGTTAATGTCGATGATGAAACTTTAAGAAACGCCTTCAAAGATTTCCCATCTTATTTGAGTGGCCATGTTATGTGGGATATGCAAACTGGTAGTTCAAGAGGTTACGGTTTTGTTTCCTTCACTTCTCAAGATGATGCTCAAACTGCCATGGACAGTATGCAAGGTCAAGATTTGAACGGTAGACCACTAAGAATCAACTGGGCTGCTAAGCGTGATAACAACAACAGCAACAACAACAACAACAACAACAACAATAACAACAACAATACTAATAACTACCCACAACGTCGTAACTACGGCAATAACAACCGTGGTGGCTTCCGTCAATATAACAACAACAACAACAATAACAACATGAACATGGGGATGAACATGGGGATGAACATGAACATGAACAGCAACAGAGGTATGCCACCAAGTTCAATGGGCATGCCAATGGGCGCTATGCCATTGCCATCTCAAGGCCAACCTCAACAATCCCAGACCATTGGTTTACCACCTCAAGTAAATCCACAAGCGGTCGACCATATCATCAGAAGTGCTCCACCAAGAGTCACCACTGCTTATATCGGTAACATTCCACACTTTGCCACTGAGGCTGATTTAATTCCATTGTTCCAAAACTTCGGTTTCATTCTAGATTTCAAGCACTACCCAGAAAAGGGATGTTGTTTCATAAAATATGACACCCACGAACAAGCTGCTGTTTGTATTGTTGCCTTGGCCAACTTCCCATTCCAAGGTAGAAACTTGAGAACTGGTTGGGGTAAGGAAAGATCAAACTTCATGCCACAACAACAACAGCAACAAGGTGGTCAACCACTGATAATGAATGACCAACAACAACCAGTTATGCCTGACCAACAACAGCAACAGCAGCAACAGCAACAACAGCAACAACAATAAATATAAAAAGAAAAGTGGAATTGAGAAAAAGATAAAGAATAGAAAAGAAGCGATTTACAAATCTCAAGATAAACTAGAAAAAAACTAACAAGAGTCCATTAATTATATTATATCATTTTTCTAGATGAAAAACATTACGACAAAAAGAGGAAGGAAAGAAGACGAAACACAATTTAATATTGCTCAAAAATAAAAGAGCCTATAAACTTTTTTTTTAGTTTCCTTTTTTTTTAGTTTTCCTTTTTCGCTACTGTTTAATTTTTAATATTATTATTTTCTTTTACATGTGAATGTCATTGCTGATGATGCGATAAAAAAATAAAAACCTATTCTTTTAAAACTTTCTTCTCTTCTTTTTTTTTTTCTTCTCTTCTTACTATTTTTTTTTCAAGTTATCTGTCTGTTCTTATCTGTGTTTTTTAAGTCCATACATAATTTTTGTCTTTTTATTTTTACATTTTGTTAAGTATATAAAAATGCTATCTAGCGTTATGAAGATATGTGGCGTCTTGGTTCCGAGCACATGAAGGCACTTCCTACAGCCTATTGCATTGCATCACTAATGCGTTCCTTCGAAGGCGCTATACGATTCTCATTATGGACGGGCGCGGGCGCTAAGCCTGGAGGGAGAGGGTGGCAAAAAAAAGGGCACCTTCAGGAACCCGGCCGGTCCTCAAGGGCCTTTTCGTCAATAAGATGGGGGAGGGGGCAACGGTAGAGCGCCTTAGAGCTCGACGCGAAAAAAGCAAAAGATAGTAGGTTCTTGCTCGGAGCGTAGTCATTTCAGATGCTTGCTTTCCTGCACCCCATCTTCATCTTGTTTTCTATAGAAGAGGATTCGGAAGGATTTCCCAAGCATCTCGAGGCACGCACGAAGACCTATTGTGGGTGTGGCATCTTTTCCAGAAGGACCCATGTTATTTCCGCGCTCGGAGCAATGAGCGTCCGAGGCGAACCATAGGCCGTAGGGCTCAGACTCTCGGGCTTTTTCTGGTACTGCCCAAAATGGGGCGGAAAAAAGGGGTCAATCTGAGTCCATCGGGAACTGTCCAGATTGGTATATATGGCAGATATAAAAAACCGGTTTGCTCGCATCAGATAGATAGATAAAGGTAGACTTCTGTATAATTCTGTATAGCTTTGTTTATCCAGTTACGCAAGTAAAAACAAAAGATCAAAAATGACAAACAACTTTATCGTTACTCTAAAGAAGAACACCCCAGACGTGGAAACTAAAAAGTTCTTGGATTCCGTTCATCGTGTAGGCGGTTCTATCGAACACGAGTTCGATATTATCAAAGGGTACACCATCAAGCTTCCAGATGTTCTCAAATTGAACAAGTTGAAGGAACAGCATAGCGATGTCATCCAGAACGTCGAAGAAGATAAAGAAGTCCATACCAATTGATATCAGAAGTAGACAGGAACTCCTCTGTGGAACGGTTATTCCTTTTTCTCCATTTGTAATTCTTTTTAGCTCAATATTAAAATTCATTCAAAAAAACAAAACAAAGCAGAACGTTTTTATATATTTTGTGTATATACTAAATTTTTAATCATGTTTTTATTCCTAAGTTTTGCGACAAATCGCTGTGAGGCGTTTCTTTGTCGCCTATTGTTGTTGTCCTGCTGAATTACTGGGCATACTAAGCTGGAGGAAGTGTGTGCGTGTCTTGGCATGTTGCTTCGTTTCTCTCTTCGTCACCTGACTAGTTTAATATGTTTGATTTTTTATTTCAGGGTCGCGGCCCGTGCATTGCGCGGCTGGAATACCCTTTTAGGGGAGCGATGTGCTCGCAAAAAGAATATTCTTGATTTTAACTACTAATGGTATACACTTTTGATGATTTGAGTTTATTCTCCACTTATTCTTTGTTTTTTCTTCTTCCTTCTTTCCTATTCACACTAATTTGGGGTTTCTCAATTTAATATATAAGGTCGTTTGTTTCTTCTTCCAACTCAAAATTCTTCTTGTTTCAGTCTTGCCCCAGTTTGGTTTTTTGTTTACCCTCGTATTCTAATAAAAAGAATAGTGTGATACAGTAGAATCTTAGAAAATGACCGATTCGCAACAATCTATAACTGTATTGGAAGAGCTTTTTCGAAAGTTGGAAGTTGCAACTCCTGAAACTAGAGATGGCATTTCTTCTGAACTTTCCTCGTTTTTGAACGGGAATATTATTGAGCATGACGTTCCAGAGGTTTTCTTCGATGAATTTCAAAAGGCAATTCAGAATAAACAAAAGGCACTAAACACTCTGGGGGCCATCGCTTACATAGCCAACGAAACTAACTTGTCTCCATCTGTTGAGCCTTATATCGTGGCCACGGTTCCTTCCGTATGCACTAAAACAGGCAGTAAAGATAATGACATCGAGGTCGTGGCCACGAAGGCGCTGAAGGCCATTGCTAGCGCTGTCAATCCGGTCGCCTTGAAGGCATTTTTGCCTCATTTGATTCATTCTCTGGGAACTACCAACAAGTGGAAAGAAAAAGTTGCTATACTTGAAGTGATTTCGACGTTGGTAGATGCCGCTAAAGAGCAGGTAGCCCTAAGAATGCCAGAGCTGATCCCGGTTCTTTCCGAGTCGATGTGGGACACGAAGAAAGAGGTCAAAGACGCCGCTACGGCAACCATCACAAAGGCAACTGAGACTGTTGATAATAAAGATATCGAAAGATTCATTCCTAAACTGATTGAATGTATTGCAAATCCCAATGAAGTGCCCGAAACTGTTCACCTTTTGGGTGCAACAACTTTTGTTGCCGAAGTCACTCCCGCGACTTTGTCTATCATGGTTCCCTTATTAGGTAGAGGTTTAGCTGAGAGAGAAACTTCCATAAAACGTAAAGCTGCTGTGATCATTGATAATATGTGCAAATTGGTTGAGGATCCCCAAGTCGTTGCCCCATTCCTGGGTAAACTGTTACCAGGGTTAAAGAATAATTTTGCTACTATTGCCGATCCTGAAGCACGTGAAGTTACACTAAGGGCTTTGAAAACTTTGAGACGTGTCGGTAATGTTAGTGAAGATGATGTGTTACCAGAAATATCGCACGCTGGTGATGTGGCCACAACATTGGGCGTCATTATGGAATTGCTCAAGTCTGAAAAGGTTGCTCCCAGATTCAAGATCGTCGTTGAGTATATAGCCGCCATCGCTGCAAATTTGATCGATGAGAGAATTATTGACCAACAAACTTGGTTTACTCACGTCACACCTTATATGACTATATTTTTACACGAGAATACAGCAAAAGAGATACTGGATGATTTCAGGAAGAGGGCCGTGGATAATATTCCCGTCGGACCAAATTTCCAAGATGAGGAAGACGAAGGTGAAGATTTATGTAACTGTGAGTTTTCTTTGGCATATGGTGCCAAGATCTTGCTAAACAAAACTCAACTAAGGTTGAAAAGGGGTAGAAGGTATGGTCTATGTGGGCCTAATGGTGCTGGGAAATCCACTCTAATGCGTTCGGTTGCCAATGGTCAAGTTGACGGCTTCCCCACTCAAGATGAATGTCGCACCGTTTATGTGGAACACGACATCGATAATACACATTCTGAAGTTTCCGTTTTAGAGTTTGTTTATGCTGGTAATGTAGGGTCCAAGGACGTTATTACTGCGAAATTAAAAGAGTTTGGCTTTAGTAATGACATGATAAATATGCCAATTGCTTCTTTATCTGGAGGTTGGAAAATGAAATTGGCTTTAGCAAGGGCTGTGCTGAAAAATGCGGATATTTTGCTATTAGACGAACCAACGAATCATCTGGACACTGTCAATGTACAATGGTTGGTAAATTACTTGAATACTTGTGGCGTTACATCAGTGATTGTTTCTCATGATTCTGGTTTCCTAGATAATGTTTGCCAGTATATCATTCATTATGAAGGTCTCAAATTAAGAAAGTACAAAGGAAATTTGTCAGAGTTTGTTCAAAAATGTCCCACAGCACAGTCGTATTATGAATTGAGTGCCTCTGACTTAGAATTTCAATTTCCAACCCCTGGTTATTTAGAAGGTGTCAAGACAAAGCAGAAGGCTATTGTCAAAGTGACCAATATGACTTTTCAGTACCCAGGGACAACTAAACCGCAGGTTTCTGATGTCACTTTCCAATGTTCATTATCCTCGAGAATTGCAGTTATTGGGCCCAACGGGGCTGGTAAGTCCACTTTAATTAACGTTCTCACTGGTGAACTTCTACCAACAAGTGGTGAGGTATATACTCACGAAAATTGTCGTATCGCCTACATCAAGCAACATGCGTTTGCTCATATTGAATCACACTTGGACAAAACTCCATCTGAATATATCCAGTGGAGGTTCCAAACCGGTGAAGATAGAGAAACCATGGATAGAGCTAATAGGCAAATAAATGAAAATGATGCGGAAGCCATGAACAAAATCTTCAAAATCGAAGGAACTCCACGAAGGATTGCAGGAGTTCACTCAAGAAGAAAATTCAAGAACACATACGAATACGAGTGCTCTTTCTTCTTAGGCGAAAACATTGGCATGAAGTCCGAGAGATGGGTCCCGATGATGTCTGTTGATAACGCTTGGCTACCAAGAGGCGAACTAATTGAATCGCACACTAAACTCGTTGCAGAAGTTGATATGAGGGAAGCACTTGCCTCCGGTCAATTTAGAGCCTTAACTAGAAAAGAGATTGAGTCTCATTGTGCCATGTTAGGTTTGGATGCCGAATTAGTTTCACATTCAAGAATCAGAGGTTTATCAGGTGGACAAAAGGTTAAGCTGGTCCTCGCTGCCTGCACCTGGCAAAGGCCACATTTGATTGTTTTGGATGAACCAACCAATTATCTGGATAGAGATTCCTTGGGTGCTCTTTCAAAAGCTTTAACGGCTTTTGAAGGCGGTGTCATTATCATCACACATTCGGCAGAATTTACCAAGAATTTAACTGATGAAGTTTGGGCAGTTAAGGACGGTAAGATGACGCCATCTGGCCATAATTGGGCGGCAGGACAAGGTGTCGGCCCAAGAATTGAGAAAAAAGAGGACGAAGGTGATAAATTCGATGCAATGGGGAATAAAATTAGTAGTGGGAAGAAAAAAAGTAAGCTTTCTTCAGCAGAATTGAGAAAGAAAAAGAAAGAAAGAATGAAGAAGAAGAAAGAAATGGGTGACGAATACGTCTCATCGGATGAAGATGTTTAGTCTGGTTTGATTCTCATTTGTTATGTAGTATATACTATGGGTATAGTATATTTAACATATTCATCTTTCAAAGATTCATGAATTTTTTTTGAAATTTTACGTTTTATTGTTTTTTATTAATATTCAAAAGCAAAAAAAAGGAAACATACCTGAGCGGCTATACAAATTTATATAACATTTAAATATCAGTTACGTAAAATAAGTGCTAGAGAAAAGAACTTACAGAGAAACGTGACACTAATATATGGAAAGAAATGCAAAGGTTCTTCATCGTGATTTTAGTACTGTTGACACCAGGCCTAGCAACAGCTCCATTTCAGGTACAATGTCCTAGCTCTCCGTTAGTCAGGGAGGCAAAAGTAAGTTCTATATTCTACGGTTATGTTTGAGCCATTCACACACGAGATCTAAAACTAACAAAATGTTCCAAAAAAGTTTGGGGTTTCCCAACTCTGGCCATTTTTATCTTTTAGCATGAACTCTGTCTAGAGGAGAGCTCATACTTAAAAAAAAAGGAAATAAAAACGAAGAACAAACTCATTGACTTTTTAAAGTCTTTGGATGAAGCAAGGTTCAATTCCAAGTTCTATAAACGTGTGTCGAAAGATCCTCCAAGACTTGGAATAGCCATATCAGGTGGCGGTTATAGATCCATGTTGTTAGGTACAGGTTTTATTACTCAAATGAACGACTACGGTTTGTTTGAGTACTCTGATTATATTGCTGGATTGTCAGGCGGAAGCTGGATCTTAATGGATTTGGTTGTCCAGAACTTTAATGTAAATTCTTTGCTCACAGAATGGGACCTTGATGAAGACCTTTTATTGGGCATACCAGAATTTGACATTTCCGAAGAAGAGATTGTTACCAATGCAAAAAAGGAGTATATTGATAACGATATCAGTAAGAAAAAACGTGAGGTGAGGAAAACGCAAATTTCGAGCTTTCCTGAATTTTACGATCAGGTAGAGCTAGCTGTGAACTCTTTTGAAGAAAGCCCAGAAGAATGTAGTTTAGTGAAAAGGAATATGAATCCATTAACAAGACTGAAGAGGATTTTTTTTCCAAATAACACATTTACTGAAACAGATGCCAAAATTGGAACCTTCAAAACAGTACTAGATTTTTACAAGAATTTGCATTTAAAAATAAAACCTAAAAAAATGGAAGGTTTCCAAATTTCATTCACAGATTATTGGGGCAAGGCGATTATTCAAAGGCTAAGAAAAGATTTTGATGAGGACCCTAACCATACATTTTCCTTCTCAAAACTTGTTCAGTCGTCAGCAAAATTCAAGGAATGCAGTGTGCCTCTTCCTATATTCGTTGCAAATTGCAAAAATGGGCTTCTTTCAAATGTTATTTTCGAATTTACGCCCTTCGAGTTTGGTTCTTGGGAAAATATCCTCAGACTTTTCGTTAGGCTGCCCTATCTGGGTTCAAAAATAGTTTCTGGGGAGGCCCTAAAATGTGTTAATAATTTTGATGACTTGGGCTTTATAACTGCAACCTCTTCTTCAATTTTCAATAATGTGCTAATTTTTATTTGGAATCTGGCCTCCCAGTCTTCGAGAGATGCTATGAAGGCGCTTAATATGGTCATGGGAATATTTGGTCTAGGCAAGGAGGAAATGTTTAGCATTTCGAAGGACTCTTCGAGATTAGAGACAGACTATGCCGTATACCAGCCTAACCCCTTTTATCTTTATCCCAAAGTGGACAATGTTTTAACTAACAAGGACCATTTGTACCTCGTAGACGGCGGTGAAGATGGTGAAAACATCCCTCTCAGGACATTGATTATTCCTGAAAGGGAATTAGACGTTATCTTTGTCCTGGATTCTAGCTCAGATATCGATAACTACCCAAATGGATCTAAATTGAAAAAAATATTTGAGAAATTAGATGAAGAAAACATTCATTACCAGTTCCCCAAAAATATAAAAAGCCTCACTCGTCCTGTTGTGATAGGGTGTAATGCCACGAAAAGACCAGGCCGTGATTCGTTTTTGCCAATTATAATTTATCATGCAAATGCATATCATCAATATGTATCTAATACTTCGACGTTCAAAATAACTTACAATCAGTCTGAAGTTAACAATATGTTGCTTACTGGGAGAGAAGTGTTTAGCAGTGACTACGACCTTCACTATAAAAATTGCTTGGGCTGTATATTAACTAAAAGAACAATGGATAGGCTGCCTAAAAAAAAAAAATTTTCGCCATTTTGCTTACAATGTTTTAAAGACTATTGCTACTCATGAGAGAGTCAGCTTTTTCTTTTAAGGCAATGTGTTTATATTCATAGGCTTTTTTTCTGCCCGTTTAAAAAATTTAATACGGAGGTGTACAAGCAAAACAATTTATTATTTTTATTATATTATATTGGTTATGAAAACAGTGAATGTTAATAGGAAACATAATGCGAAAAAATCAGTTTTTAGAGCCAATTTCGTTTAGAACCTTTTCAAGTTCTTCACTTTCCATCTTATCAGAAGAAGAAATTTGGTGGCATCTAATATTATGCTCTTTGAACGTTGTTTCATCAATTTTAATTTCACCGTTTTTCAGATAAACGATATCTGTAATAAAGTCTTGCCACTCAAAGTTCGTATTCTCTAAATAATTACCCTTAGATTGTCTATAACCTCTTATTGCTCTGGTCATGGAATCGATGATTATTTGGACATAATGTGAACCATCTAGACCGGATACCTCTCTATCATATTTATTATTCATAAGCAAAACTTTTTTTGTACTGGTAGATTCCAAGATTACCTCGGCAAGATTACCAAGAATGAGGATTGGCAGTAGACTTGTCATTAAAGAACCGATAGAGTAAACGACCATATCTGCTTTTTTCACTTTAGAAATAGCTCTGGGATTTCCCATTGGTTTAATCTCTTCTCCGTATGGATTAATGTATAGAATTCTGTTTACCGGGGCAGGTAAATTTTGAGATCCGTCAATCTTATCGAAATGTAACTGCGAGTTCTTTAGTTCTGGAAGAATATAGATTGGGTTGGCATACTCTTCTTCAGCCTCTTCTTCGTCTTCGTCTTCCAAGAGAATTTTCAAATGATCATCGTAAGAACCAAGTAGATGGACAAATTTAGCGGAATGCGCTATGTCGTTTGCCTTTGGTACAGATGCTGAAGGGTGCGATATTTGTGATTGGCCAGTTATCATATCACCGTTGGTCAATAAAGCTGAAATATGATGCGTGTGGTTGGTATTTATGCATGGGACGACGTGGACTAGAGGACTACACCTCCCAATTCTCATCATCAGTTCAATGGACGCATCAAGGGATCCCAAAAACAATCTAGCGCCCGTTAAGAAGAAATTCCCGATGGATGCACTCTCGAATTGAAACGGGTTTGAGTGTTTGATCTTTTTCAACAGTTCTGCTTGCATGTGAATAATAAAAGAGCGACACATCTCTTTGACTTCTATAGAAATGCTTTTCCATATAGGATGTGATCCTTCTACTATTTCATTCCATTCTTTTTTCGCTTGCATTTTGTCATTAGGTAGCCTATATCCGAATAGCTTAACGAGCTGTTCATCTTGAAGAAGCCTCACTATTCTGGATCTAATGTCACCAATTGCGGGCCCACCAACTATTCGTAAAATCTCACTTGTGGACCCACCATTATCTGATATAGGCAAAATATAAGTTAGCTCGTGCCCTTTAGAGATTGAAATGTTTGAAAAGCAAGGTGTGATCGAGTTTGTGGCAGTTCCTCCGGAGCATACAACGACATTCATCTTGCAACAGAGTATTTCCCAAGCTCTGCTCCTCCGTCCCTTTATTTCTTCGAGAAGCAAAAGTTCCCCTTCTTGCTGTTTTGTTGTTCACTCAAGACACCTTGAAGAACTAGACCCACACACCGCACAACCCTCCCTTTGGACAGCTCGAGGTGAGCTCATGTAGCAATACTAGCTTGCAAACATATTATACATCAGCTAAAAATTGGTAAGCACCTTTCTTCCTTTCTGGAAAACCTAATGGATAACATAGCGAGCTTTTCTATTATGGCCTTGTGCAATAAAACTATCCTATTATTTTTTTTTCCAGGTGAGTGAGATTTTTGAGAATTATCGCATTCCGTAATTTTTCAACATCCAAGATTTCGGAAAATCAAGTAGTTTTTCATTACTCTATTGTTTAATATCAGAATGAAATGTGCACAATCTTAGAAATTTCTTGCATATCATAGGTTCGAGCGACACATATCTTCTATCTATATACAAAAAAAATGGTCAAAGCTGTTATCTTTACCGATTTCGATGGTACTGTCACCCTAGAAGATTCTAACGATTACTTAACCGATACTTTAGGGTTCGGTAAAGAAGAAAGATTAAAGGTCTTCGAAGGTGTTTTGGACGGTACCAAATCCTTTAGACAAGGTTTCATGGAAATGTTGGAATCCATCCACACTCCATTTCCTGAGTGTATTAAGATCTTAGAAAAAAAAATCCGATTGGATCCTGGTTTCAAGGACACTTTCGAATGGGCTCAAGAAAATGATGTCCCTGTCGTTGTTGTTTCCAGTGGCATGAAGCCCATCATCAAGGTTTTATTGACTAGATTAGTCGGACAACAGTCTATTCATAAAATTGATATTGTTTCCAATGAAGTTGAAATCGAGGCTCATGATGAATGGAAAATTATCTATAAGGATGAGAGTCCTTTTGGCCACGACAAATCCAGAAGTATCGACGCTTACAAAAAGAAATTCGAATCTGCTTTGAAGCCAGGTGATGAAAGACCTGTATACTTTTATTGTGGTGACGGTGTTTCCGACTTAAGTGCTGCAAAGGAATGTGACCTGCTATTCGCTAAGAGAGGTAAAGACCTGGTCACTTACTGTAAAAGACAAAACGTTCCATTCCACGAATTTGATACTTTCGAAGACATCTTAGCCAGCATGAAGCAAGTTTTAGCTGGCGAAAAGACAGTCACTGAATTGATGGAAAATTAATAAATAGCTTTTATTTTTCATGATGCCAAAATCGTTTATCAATATGTAGCTGTTTATCTATGTATGTATACACATACATACACATATATGCTAAAGAACAGCTTTTGTTAAAAAAAAAGACTTGTCCCGGAAGCATTATGCTTAATGCCGAGCCATGGTAGCAATATATCGCTAACAAGTTCATCCAATATCAAGTGCGTTGAAAGAAAACCAAAAGAGGGAACCTGAAGTTCAATTGTACGGCCAGGAATGAAACACGACCGATTTTTCACGCTGTTTTTGTCTAAGCATTTCCCGTAATTTCTAAATTAGTATCAATTACCCCAATTCCCGTCTTCTGGATATAAGAGCTCCCCTAATAGACTCACTCTTGAACATTACTAAGATTTATACCGCTTTATGTTCTATTCAAATAGAAATTCAAGGAATAGTCAGTGCCTGTGTTTGCAATCACAAGTAGAGAAAAATGAATAAAATCAAAGTAGTTAACCCCATCGTGGAAATGGACGGTGATGAACAAACAAGAGTTATTTGGAAACTTATCAAAGAAAAGTTGATACTACCATATCTAGATCTGGATTTGAAATACTATGATCTTTCTATTCAAGAACGTGATAAGACTAATGATCAGGTCACGAAGGACTCGGCTTATGCGACTTTAAAATATGGCGTGGCTGTTAAATGCGCTACCATAACTCCCGATGAGGCAAGAATGAAAGAATTTAACTTGAAAAAAATGTGGAGATCACCCAACGGTACAATCAGAAACATTTTAGGCGGAACTGTCTTCAGAGAACCTATCATTATCCCAAAAATACCTCGTCTGGTTCCTCATTGGGAAAAACCGATAATTATAGGCCGTCACGCTTTCGGTGACCAATATAGAGCTACTGACATCAAAATCAAAAGGGCAGGTAAGCTAAAGCTACAATTTGATTCAGATGACGGTAAAGAACACATTGATTTGCAAGTCTATGAATTTCCCGAGAGCGGTGGTGTTGCTATGGCAATGTTCAACACAAACGATTCCATCAAAGGGTTTGCAAAGGCTTCCTTCGAATTAGCCCTCAAGAGGAAGCTCCCACTATTCTTCACCACAAAAAACACTATATTAAAAAACTATGATAACCAATTCAAACAAATTTTTGACAACTTGTTTGATGCAGAATATAAAGAAAAGTTTAAAGCTTTAGGCATAACATACGAGCATCGATTGATTGATGATATGGTAGCACAGATGTTAAAGTCCAAGGGCGGGTTTATAATCGCCATGAAAAATTATGATGGTGATGTCCAGTCCGATATTGTAGCCCAGGGATTTGGCTCCCTTGGTTTAATGACATCAATTTTAATTACTCCGGATGGCCAAACATTTGAAAGTGAGGCTGCCCATGGTACGGTGACAAGACATTTCAGACAACATCAAAGGGGCGAAAAGACGTCGACAAATTCAATTGCATCAATATTTGCCTGGACGAGGGCCATTATACAAAGAGGTAAGTTGGACAGTACAAGTGACGTTATAAAATTTGGAGATTTACTGGAGAAGGTTACATTAGATACGGTACAAAAAGATGGGAAAATGACCAAAGACCTGGCTTTGATGCTAGGAAAGACTGACAGATCATCGTACGTAACTACAGAAGAATTTATTGAGGCAGTTTCCAAAAGACTCAATAAGACGATCCGTAGCTCTACTGGAAGTCTGTGCAAACTGTAAGTTAACCTATCACAATCATTCATTGAGAGAAAAACTATGTCTCGTGCTAAAGGCGACAATTGGTATAATTAGAAAATGCATTTGTTGGAAAAAAACTCTATGGTACCCTACATACGTATATAACAAAATGATCTCAAACGATATTCAGCTTACTGTAACCCTTTACATCACTATCACAGCTGACACATGTACTAAACCCTTTATAGCCAAGCAGTATTCTGCATTCATCACATAGAGCAAGGCATCTACATGGCCAAGTTACAATGTTTCTTTTGTTAGCTTTACAAATCAGGCAAGCGAGATCAATGTTATCCATTTCATCGCAATCACCGAGAGGAAGATCGAACTGGAATTCTGATTCTTTATCTTCTTCCACCTCTGAACGTTTATATATATGACTAGAATTCTGGTGTAAAAGGCGTTCAATAACTGTATCAGCCAAAATACCTTCACAATTTCTTTTGCCGTACTGAGATCTCGTTAATGGTCCCTTAATCTTGTTATTTTCATCCATTTCATATTTTAAAATGGACCACATTGAGAGATTCCAAGCCAGGTCCCTTACGTTATCTGAACCAACGGGGTTGGTCGATAGACGTGTTAACGCCTCCTTTTCTTCCATAATCAACTGACTTTCACCATCGTTGTCAAATTCCTCATCTGAAATGCTATCGTCGTTTTCTTTAGGAGGAACGTAGTCCTTTGATGAGTCATCTTCAGGGAGCAATAGCTCCCGGCATCGAGGATCGCTTCCGGAGTCAAAGTCCTTGACATCCGGTTTATACAGAAACTTTTTGTAGTTTTTTTCCGTAACGTATCTGTTGAAATCTTTCTTCTTCGATTTTTTTCCTTTCGATTTATGATCTCTGTTTGTTTCCAGGTTTTTATTCCATACAAGGCCTTTTAAAAGCTGGAAAGAGTTCAAAGATATTGCCTTTACCAATTGAAAAAAACCTAAGTATGTAGTAATGAAACTTGGTAACTGAGAATCAGTAGTCATTTCCTTGTGAGATAACATATCCTCTGGAGTCGACTGAAGTTGGTTCAAATACCCACTAACCATATAACTGTTACTCAAAGCAGCAGCTTTGTCAACGGGGTTTTGGGAATCCTTGTGAGACTTTTTGAAAACAGTACGGTCATTCGTTGTTAAAAAAAGGCACAATGAGAGAGCAATTTCATTGAATTCCTCTTCTCCATTGTAACTATTTGACTTCCACCACTTTGCTAAAGTTCGATATCTTGATGATAGTGATCGGAAGAGGTTACCGGTGAATAAAGCCTTCGAAATATCGCCTACAGATGCCAGCAAGATAACCAAAATATAAGCAAAACTAGGGAAACAATTATGGACGAGACAGATATTAATAAAATCAAGGCCGTTCAAATAGGCTCTAGCGATGAATGATGCGAAAAACCCTACATTTAAAATGGCATCTGCAAACAACCTATAGGTTCTCAAATGCAGTAGCTCCAGTAAATGAATTATTAGTCTGTGAGAGACTGCTGCTAATAGTTTTACATTATCGCCCATGTGTTGCTCCTTTGCGGGTAGTTTGGATATGATATAGAGATTTAATGATAAACCCCATATAGAAAAATCGGAGCTCTTTAATGGGATAGCGTTTGTCGTTGAAGAAACAAAAATCTCAATGCAATCAGACAAAATTGTTAATAAATAAACACTCAACGCATAAGCATCCATATCATCTGTATGCAATTTGTTTATGAAACCGATCTGACCCAAGATTTGTGAAAATGCACTAGTCAGTGACAGAGCAGCCACCAAATGAAGTAAAGTTTTTGACCAAAGGGGCAGGCGAATATTTGTGGAATTTGATCTCAGAGAAGACATTACAGATAGCCTATTCAACATAATGGCGGTGCAAAAACATAGAACAGCATACTTGCTTACTGAATATGAAAAAAAGATTTTGATACCTGTCTTAAGCAGTACTGGAGTCGTCAGATCACCTTTCCGTAATATTTTATCCAAGGAATCAAAGGTAGTTCTTGGAACCGTTGTAGAGTTTAAACTCGCATACCCTTTAAAGTCTTGAGTGGTCTGCTCTAGGGTACTGGTATTTCCCGTTTTATTATAGAATACACCGAGGATGTCTCTTCGATTGAGAAATAGCTTGACCTGCTCTAGAATATTCGTAGACATCATCCAAACATATGAAGATTACTACGTAATGTTCGTCAAGACGACCATCATTTACCCGAGCGACTTAACCAGTAAGTCAACCGTTCCTTATAATTACATACATCAGTGGAAATCACAGGCAGGGTAACGAAAAGCTTGTTATACTCTAATTGCCGCGCTTTGTTCTATGAAAATTTCAAGGTTCAGGGATCAAATTTATGTGTGTATGATCTGATCTGTGTTTGGGTTATTTATTTAAAATTTATAAGATATATTTATTATTATGATTACTTTCAAAAATTTTCATCTATAGCACGTTTTTGGGCGTCATTTAACGATATTGGGTAGTCCACTTTATATTTTACAATCAAATTACCTCTCTGAGATGGGTTCTTTGGGGTTGGCATACCTTGGCCAGGGTACGTAGAAGTTTGCGAAGGTTGAACGGGTTGCACTCTTGACAATGGTAAGGTTCTACCATCGATTGTTTGAATAGTTTTTGAAAAGCCTAGTAGTGATTCTTTGAAAGATAGTGGCAAAGTGTAAATCAAGTCATCGCCATCTCTTTTAAAGTTTGGATGACTCTTTTCCTGAATAACAAATTGTAAAGTTTTTCTGCGATTTGTTTGTGGATTGAAATCACCTTGATTTTTGTACGTTATTTTTGTACCAGCTTTCCAGCCGGGTTTTAATTGAATATCAATTTGCGTCTTTTCGGATGCTCCGTGTGGACCCTTTCTCCCAATCTTGAACGATTTCTTCTTGCCAACAAATAAGTCTTCTAGACTAACTGGCAGATTGACTTGGACTGTTTCTTCTTCCGGATATGAGGGAGAGCTCGATGCTGATCTGAAACCACCGGGCATGCCTCCCATGCCTCCTCCCATGCCACCTGGCATACCTCCCATTCCACCTGGCATGCCTCCCATTCCACCTGGCATACCCCCCATATTAGCACCACCGCCAGATGGGTAGCCAGAGAAACTGAATCCTCCATCATCTGCACCACCGAATGAGG
Organism: Saccharomyces eubayanus; assembly: GCF_001298625.1. Taxonomy (NCBI): domain Eukaryota; kingdom Fungi; phylum Ascomycota; class Saccharomycetes; order Saccharomycetales; family Saccharomycetaceae; genus Saccharomyces; species Saccharomyces eubayanus. The sequence continues at coordinate 613,410 of NC_030973.1, forward strand.
AGCTGCCACCAAAGAACTGCGAAAATATGTTGAAAGCGTCTTCATTGCTGAAAGCATGGCCGCCAGAGAATCCGCCAGCGCCTCCAGGGAACCCACCGGCGCCTCCAGGACCACCGGCACCTCCTGCACCAAAGCTTGGACCACCTGATCTGGCAGCTTCGATACCGTATTGGTCATATATTTCTCTCTTTTGAGGGTCGTTTAAAATTTCAAAAGCTTCTGATATCTCTTTAAACTTTTCAGTATCCCCTGTTGGCTTATCTGGATGGTATTTTAAAGCAGCTTTTCTATATCCCTTTTTCAATTCCTGCTCATTAGCGGTTGGAGATACTCCAAGCATATCATAAAGTTTTGTCTCCTTGACCATTATTTCTTGTGTATGTTATATTCTGTATGATAATGTGAATGTGAAAAAAATATCTCAAAATGCAAACAATCTATCCTTTAATTTATGGATACTTATGTTATTTGATGTTGTTAAGAGAAGTGAAAAATATCAATTAATAGAAACAAGAAATATTTTTTTAATGAGAAAGAGTTAAAGCTTAAGAACGCATTAGCGATGTACCAAAGGGATGAGAAACTTATACAATATATATYAAAGATCGAACTGCTTTGTCAGGGAGTTTGTGTTTGACGGTGGTTGAAAAGCCCGTAAAAGGATGAATCTATCTTTTTCCAGAAGTTTCTGGAACTTTCACGCTGAAGCGGAGGGTAACCAGTTACATTAGTTAGCATGTAGAAGAAATAATGAATGAAACTGATTAAGCTATATGTGGCAGGCAAGATCCATGATTGTCAAAGGGGCAATTAATGGGGTATTTCAAGACAATTCCTGATCGATGTCCGTTATTTTAGTATCCGCTGGTTATGACCACACGATTAGATTCTGGGAAGCTCTTACTGGAGTTTGTTCAAGGACAATCCAGCACTCTGACTCACAGGTCAATCGCTTAGAAATCACCAATGACAAAAAGCTATTAGCCACTGCAGGCCACCAGAACGTACGACTTTATGACATTCGGACAACAAACCCCAATCCTGTGGCGTCTTTCGAAGGACATCGAGGAAATGTTACATCGGTTTCTTTTCAACAGGACAATAGATGGATGGTGACTTCTAGTGAGGATGGAACAATTAAAGTGTGGGACGTGCGTTCCCCYTCCATTCCTAGAAATTATAAGCACAATGCGCCTGTGAATGAAGTGGTAATACATCCCAACCAAGGGGAATTAATATCATGTGATAGAGATGGTAATATAAGGATATGGGACTTGGGAGAAAATCAGTGTACTCATCAATTGACGCCTGAGGACGACACCTCTCTACAGTCTTTATCAATGGCAAGTGATGGGTCTATGCTGGCCGCAGCGAACAGTAAAGGCAATTGCTACGTGTGGGAAATGCCTAATCATACCGATGCATCACATCTTAAACCAGTGACCAAATTCAGAGCACATTCTACTTATATAACCAGAATTTTATTATCTTCTGATGTGAAACATTTGGCGACATGCTCTGCGGATCATACGGCTCGTGTGTGGTCTATTGAAGATGACTTTAAATTGGAAACGACATTGGATGGCCACCAAAGATGGGTTTGGGATTGTGCATTTAGCGCTGACAGTGCGTACTTAGTAACTGCATCATCTGATCATTATGTTAGGCTATGGGATTTATCAACAAGAGAGATCGTCAGACAGTACGGGGGACATCACAAGGGTGCTGTATGTGTAGCACTGAACGATGTATAAATTACAATCTGCAAATCATCGAACCCGAAGAGAAGAAAATATTATAGTTTTCTGTGACTTGTTTCCTGCGTTTCGACGACACCAAATTCGTCACACATTGTTGGCTTAATTCATCAACTACTCATAAAGCCAAAGTTGTTCCTCATAAAATAAATAAGGAAAAAAAAAATGCAATCGGAGGCTGGTGCTAAATTAATATATTCAACTGTATGTACCACAAATTTCTTTCCGCCATGTGGGGTTTCAACGTATTTGTACAAAAGATAATTTTTTTTAATATTTATATTTACAGACTGATTCTTGAACACTTTATATGTATATTCATGCCGTAGAAGAAAGATAAATCAAAGCTTGCTCAAAAAGGCTTGCTTGCTTCTAGCGATGACTTCGACCTTATTTCTGATATAGTCAAAACGCCTAGAAACAATTGACTTCTTTCCGATTTTGGTTTCGATGGTGTTCTCTGTTTCTGGAAAGACAGGCTTCAAATATTTTCTACGCAGATGTACCTCTTCAGATAAAGTTAAAAAGTTCCCTGCATCTTTGAAAAGAGCTTTGGTGGCATTCTTATCTTTTTTGGTTTGTAGGCTTGGGATTTTCTCTAGGCTCTCTATTAGTTTTACCTTCAAAGCTTGTTTCTCTTGTTCAGAAATGTACCCGATTAATTCTAGTTTATTATTGAAAGAAGTAGATGAGTTCAAAAGGTCGCTACACTCGTCGATTTTGGACAAACTTTCTGTCAATTTCTCACTTGGCCAGTTTTCTCTCTTTGCTCTTAAACTCTCTTCTGTTTTTAAAAAGTATCTGCTATTAAACACCGCATCTTCAACGGAGAACCCATTCTTCAGGGAAGCTCTTACGCGAGTTAAATATGATGTTGCCAAGCCGATGTCCTTTACGTTTAACTTAAGTTCTTCTGTAAGAGCTTTTGCCAATTCCTTCTGTAGTTCCTTCCTTTTAGAGTCTCTACTTTCTAGACGTTTTAAAATATCAGGCTTCGCAAGGTAATCTTTTCTAGAGAGAGAACTCTCTTCTTTGGAAGATGCTCTTTTGTTAGTTAGCTCACAACGACCAAATCTTCTGAACGTGGGTTCAAAGTGAGGAGACGGTAATTTAAGATCACGGCTTAAAGCCACACCAATGAATTTTCTCTTTGGATGGAAAGGATCAAGATAGTACCGGACAACACCAGGTTCCAGAGCAAATATGGTATGATCCTTCCCTATACCAACATTCTCGCCAGGATAGAATTTCGTTCCTCTTTGCCTCATAATGATTTCGCCACTTGTAATATCTTGGCCTTCGTATTTCTTTGGGCCCAATCTCCTACCTGCAGAGTCCTTCATACTTGTTCTTGAACCGGCAGCTCTTTTAGTGGCATTACGCACCTGGATGAATACACCAGAAACATTTTTTCGACATGAAATACCACAAGTATCTAACAAAACAAAATTCCACATGCTCCCGACCCTCTTTTCTAACTACTATTTAATTTCTGACTGCTGCCAGTTTATGAGTAGTCTTCTAAAGAGTTAACTTGATCATCGTGAGTACTATCGTTAACTGAGTCTGGGGACAACTTTTTGAAGTTCAATCGCGGGCGCCCGCAGTTGAAACACCCAGTCATAACAGACAAGTAAAATGCATAACCATTAAGAACCGGTTACAAACAGATGTTTGGTTCACCTTTCTTATCACTCTCCAAACTGGAACGAACGCGTCTTGATATCGGTTGTAATTAATGATCCTCTTTTATCCTGTAACTGAAAGTAGCACGCTGATTGACGTCTCTTCCCAATGTCGTTGTAAATGACTCCTTATTTAGCGAGGGAAATGGGAAAAATGAGTACTGGCTGAAAAATTTCGTAATTATATTCACTCATAAGCTCGAGAATATGTAAAGGGGGCTAGAAGAGGTTCAAAGAATTCAGCTAATAAGACATGTCTGATCAAGAAAGAGGCTCAGAAAACGTATGTTTAATTGATACGATAACGAGGTGTCAAGGAGTTGATATGGAGGCTTCATGAAGTCATTAGGGATTGAAAAGAATCAAGTGAAAGGTGAGTTCGGATTACATTTCATTGCCGGTAAACTTACTTGATGTGATTCCGTGAATAAAACGTGTTGCTAATAGTGTAGCCACTTCTGTTTATCTGTTGTCCGCAAGATTAAGAGAGATCGAAATTTTTTTTTTTCTCGAATGACCCTATTTTTCGGGGCTATCCACTACATTAATGTGTCCAGCTTATTCGACTGTGAGCCTGTTATGACTTTTTTAGTCTCTCTTTAATTATGATATTAAGCTCCTTTTACTAATAAGATTCATCTGTTGTAGAATAACCGAAGTAGATCAAGATCGAGATCGCCAGTTCGTCGCCGGATGAGTGATGATCGTGGATATGAAAGAGACAAACGCTCCTCCCGCGGCTCAGACAATTTCAACAATAGACATAGGGATTCAAATGCGTACAGGGGAAACAGATATGGAAGTGGATATAGAGGAGGTAGAGACAGGCCTGGTTACAGAGTAAGAGAACCCCTCAATGATAGAGAACCTCCCAGATCTAGAGACCGTTATGACGACAGATTCGGAGGAAGAGAAGGAAGTGGTCGTTACGGAGGTAGACGTGACGATTACCCTAGGAGCTTCAAGGGTAGGCACAATCCACGCGATGACAGTAGGAGAGGTGGCTTTAATAACGATGCAGCAAGGGGTGATTACGGTCCTTTGTTGGCACGTGAATTGGATAGTACGTATGAAGAAAAAGTGAATAGAAACTATTCCAACAGTATATTTGTGGGTAATTTGACATACGACAGCACCCCGGAAGACTTAACTGAGTTCTTTTCACAAATAGGAAAAGTGGTCCGCGCGGACATAATTACATCAAGAGGTCACCACAGAGGCATGGGTACAGTAGAGTTCACTAATTCAGATGATGTTGACAATGCCATCCGCCAGTACGATGGGGCCTTTTTTATGGATCGTAAAATTTTTGTCAGACAAGATAACCCACCACCTTCAAGCAATACAAGAGAAAGAAAGGGACTCGATAGAGGAGAGTCTAAACAAAATCGAAAAACGTACGAAATTATTGTCAAAAACTTACCTACTTCCATCAATTGGCAAGCTTTAAAAGACATGTTCAAGGAATGTGGAAATGTTGCACACGCCGATGTAGAACTAGATAATGAAAAGGCCTCTACAGGATCTGGTACCGTGTCCTTCTATGACCCTAAAGATCTCCATAGATCGATTGAGAAATACAATGGATATGAAATAGAGGGCAATATTTTAGATGTCAAGACCAAGGAAGGCGTGGATGAGTATAGTAACGGGGGCGATATTGATATCCCAATGGAAGATTCTCCGGTAAATGAAGAAGCCCGTAAATTTACCGAAAATGTAGTCGGCGGAGGCGAAAGAAATAGCTTGATTTACTGCAGTAATTTGCCATTTTCTACTGCAAAGAGTGATCTTTATGACCTTTTTGAGACCATTGGAAAGGTCAATAATGCTGAATTAAGGTACGACTCGAAAGGAGTGCCAACCGGAATATCTGTAGTTGAGTACGATAACGTCGAAGATGCTGACGTGTGTATTGAAAGGTTAAACAACTACAATTATGGCGGTTGCGATCTGGATATATCTTATGCTAAACGCGTTTGAGTTTGTTTTTTTTCATCTTCACGCCTTCTTCCTTTTAGGATGTGTTACAAGTAATATTTATCTTGTCAGGTCTCTTATTATATACCCATCATTGTGTACACGTATAATTTTGAAATAAACTTTGAAAGACTTCAAAAAATACCAGAAAGGAGAGCCCAATTCTAACAGCATTGAGCGGTGTAGGGAAACTACTACAAAAAGATTATGAGAAGACGTTATCAAAAATGTGCTGCTGTTTTATTTATAAAGAACAAAAACACGCAATGTTCAGGATGCTTTGGAAAGCTTATGTTACGTACGTAAATAATCTCATCACTAAGATTTACAATTATTACCGTTTTTTTGGAGAATATTCAAAAGTTTTATTACGGTTTCATTTCTTCACTTGTCGGAAAATTATTCGATAGCAAAGAATGAACGGTTTCATACATTCCTAGGAAAATGGCACCACCAGCACTGATCCACATTGTCCGTGGCCCCACTCCACTGAAAAATACAGCAGCACCTTCTTCTCTATAAATTTTAACGATTACGTTCCCAAGTGAGGTAGTTCTCTTGTTAAGCATTAGTCTTGTTTTTAAGAAATCTAATGGCGTTGTTGTTGCTGCCGCAATTCCACCCGCAATTGAACCACAAACAGCCCCCTTCCATGGCTCCGCTTGGGCTTGATCGTTCGCTTTAGCCCATGTCTTCTTCAAGTACTCGTATAAGGGAAATTGTATGCAGGTAAATGGTATTTCCCTCATAATGGTGGTAGACCAGCCTCTATAAAGATTCTTTCTCAAACCTTCTTTATTGTCGTTCCGGAGAATTGATTGTAATGTCTGCCAGGAAGAATTTGTGGAGTGAATTTGCGTCCTTTGCTTGACAACTTCCGCTGGGACACGAACAAGACATGCACATATTTCACCGATAGAGGAGGAAAGCATGTGTGTGGTTGTATCAACCAATTGCTCAGATCCTGGTGAATATAGTTTACTGACATATGGCTTTGATTTCACTTTCATATAGTCATAACTAACAAAAAAAAGTGAGGCACCTGGTGCTGATGCTACAACAGCACTTCCCAGGCCACGGTATATGCCTTTGTACCCTCCATTAGCAAAGAACCCTCCTTTAGCTTGAAGCCTGGTTTTGATTGTATCTATAGGGAAAAAAACCAAGTCCGTAGAGGTGCCAGCAGCGGCGCCACTAAGCAAGGATAGAAAGAAAGTGTTCATAGTTAAATTTTTACAGCAAAACCTGGTCCATTTGTTGTTGTATTTATATCAAAACTGTTATAATTTAGCAAGAAATGAAACTGCATTGACCTCAAAATATTCTCGAGGGTGCACTTCATTGTTAATATATTTATATACAAAATAGCATCAGGAAGCGAGAAAAAAAGTTCGCGCTTGCAACATGTTGCCTTCTAAATCGTTTATATAAGGAAAACTGTAAAGAGCTAAGAAAGTTCACAGCAGTGCATACGTCTGATTTGGAGGGTTTACAACATCTGATAAACACAAAAAGAAATATTTGCTCCTTTGATGGTACCAAAACAATATTTAATAACCTATGTACTATACAGTGATAAAAAGACTCTTCCGATTAATTTAATTTGGTCAATAAAGAGTCAATGTCAACTTCGATAACTGGTGCAGTAGCCGCATTTGAGAATTGACGGGTTCTTGATTCTGCCTCTCTTTGTTTTATCTTTCTCAATCTATTCAAAGAACCAAATCCGGATACTTCTCTATTCAATTTGAATGGTTGTAGGAAAAAGTTGCAGGCAGAAAACGATTCACCCATAGTAGCAATCTCATGAATGATGTCTTCTACACAGATGATTCCATGGTCTCCCAACTGTTCTTCAACGATGTTGTTGTCATTTAGAACTATTTCATGAGATTCGGCATCATTCTCACCCTTGTACATTATTCTACCTCTCTTTTGGATTAAAGAACGAATAGAAGATAGAGAAGGTTTCCCGATTACCACATATGGCGCGACAAGTTTGAGTAATGGGTATACGTGCTTGGTTAATTTGATAAAAACACCCGTATTAGTCTCAACTAATCTTAGCAAGGATAAAATCTTGAAAGTCTTGTGTGGGATATTTACGGCAAGTGGACCTCTCACTCTTACAACAAAAAGTAAAGCAGGTTCGCCATCGTATGTAGTTTTTTCTCTGTTTAAACCGTCATCTTCTTCATCATCGCTTTCCTTCAAATCGGCAGATTCCTGCTCAACATGCTTAGGTTTTTCGGTGATTTTTAAAATGAAATCTTTTTCAGATGCAATATGCTGTGTCTCATTCTTAGCTTTTTTGTCTTCTAATATTGAAACTCTCTTAATTCTTTCCTTTTCTCTGGATGTAGCCAAAGTCTTCGCGACTATGCTCTCTGCTCTGACAAATCTGTTTTTGTTACTTCTCTTCTTCTTGATTTGTTCTTCCCTTTTCTTCTTTGCTAGTTCTTGTCTCTCGATTCTAGTTCTATCAGCATTTCTTCTTTTCCTTAAAAGGACCTCTGGGTTGGAGTTCAAGGCTTGAGTTTTACTTTCTTGGGCAGATGACATTTTAACCTGATTTCTTGTACTCTTTTTCCTTCTATTGGCTTTCTCCTTGAAGAAACTCTGTATTAAAAGATGTGAGCAATCGAGGTTTTTCTCATCTCATCGCTTCTTTTTTTTTTTGTAAGCAATGGTGAAAAAATTTTCTTTTTCAGGTACAAACAATTCGTACAGTATGATTAATAAATGAAATAGTGCATGTACGTTAAAATTGTAAAGCTCGTTATAATTGTTGTTTCTATGTATATATGTTCGATCAGGAGCTAAGTGGAAATCAAACCGGCTGTCTAGGAATTGGTTTTTTATTTCTATTCGTTTTGCATCCGTATCTTAAAGTACCGTACTTCAACTCCGAAAGCTATGAAGGTTATTAGTCTTAAGAAGGATTCAGTTACCAAGGGAGGAGCCGTTATTACATTATTACCAGAAGACAAGGAAGATTTGTTCACCATTTATCAGATTATAGATAAAGACGATGAGTTAATATTTAAAAAAAAGTTCACCTCTAAACTTGATGAAACTGGCAAGAAAAAAAGTACCGATTTGATTAAACTAAAAATTAAAGTAATATCCAATGAATTCGATATGAAAGGAGAGTATCTGAAATACAAAGGTATTACTGTTACAGATGAAACAGGAGACAATAAACCTGTTGGTAAATATTTAGGGTTTACCCTAGATTACGTATATCCTTTCACCATTATAAAGCATAACTTTAATAAATTCATGCAGAAACTTCTGAATGACGCCTGTAATGTTGAACAAAAATCAGATACTGCAGCAATAGTTTTGCAGGAAGGAATTGCGCATGTTTGTTTAGTGACGGCCTCATCTACCATTTTAAAGCAAAAAATTGAGTATAGTATGCCAAAGAAAAAGAGGGCTACTGATGTTGTAAAATTTGACGAAAAAACTGAAAAGTTTTATAAGGCTATTTACAATGCAATGAAAAAAGACCTTGATCTTGAAAAGCTAAAAACCATAATTCTCTGCTCGCCCGGTTTTTATGCCAAAATATTAATGGACAAAATAGTTCAGTATGCCGAAGAAGAACACAATAAGAAAATCCTAGACAACAGAGGTATGTTTTTTATTGCTCATTCCTCTACGGGCTATTTGCAGGGTATTAACGAAGTTTTGAAAAACCCTTTGTATGCTTCGAAGCTGCAAGATACCAAATATTCTAAAGAAAATTTAATAATGGATGAATTTCTACTGCACCTAAATAAGGATGATGATAAGGCTTGGTATGGGGAAAAGGAAATCACGAAAGCTGCAGAGTATGGAGCGATAAATTATTTATTATTGACAGATAAAGTTTTGCACTCAGATGATATTGCTCAGAGAGGAAAATATCTAAAGCTAATGGACTCTGTTGAAAGTAATGGAGGGAAAGCGTTAGTATTCAGTACTTTGCATTCTCTTGGAGAAGAGCTCGACCAACTAACAGGTATTGCTTGTATCCTCAAGTACCCACTGCCCGATCTGGACGAAGATAATAATGAAGTATGAGATCACTATGTAACAAAAAGTAATCTACACGTAAAATTCGCAACCTTTTTAAATAATGTTAGATTCCATAAAAATCCTATTTATTCTCGCAGCCGACAGAACAGAGGACTTAGTAAATTATTTTTATATACGCAAGACTACAACATAGCAGACTAAATTAATCAGAACTCCGTAGAATAAATACATCTGTATTTATTACTACTTGATGAAAAGACGCCGACATGAAAAAAAAACCGTTTTATTATTCACGTGCTATATTTAAGTTATGTGTATTTTATACTTTAATATTGTAAAATAAAAACCTATCAAAATACTATTTGTGGTTTACATTTCTGGGCGGTTTTGGTTTCCGAAAATGAAATCTGCGCTATTAATGAAGAACAATTTATTTACGTTGCTGTTTCCGAAACTGCGGCTAAAAATTTCACTGAACGCATGATCAAGCTAAAGGTAGCGTACACATCTTCGTGTCTAATATGTGTAGCATTGAATGCTCGACTCTAGTAGACCAGATTTGATATGAAAAAGAATTCATCAATTGTAGAAGCGAGCGGTTTGTTTGCATCGCTGTTTCATATTTCATAATTCTTTGTTTACACAGTTTCACTCACCTACGCTCTTTAGTATATTTGCACATAGAAAATATGGTCACCTGCTATTGTTAAAATTTGCTTTATGCTTTACCAGTACAGTGATATATTAAACACATGGTAGCGAAAAGGCAGTCATTAAAACTTCATAAAGATGAAACTACCAAATCTTAAGCTGAAGCCTATAGAAAAAAATACGGGAATGTGAACAATGTAGCAAACTTCGTACTTAAAACATGTAGAAAGGAACACTTGTATTCAAAAAGACAGAAAAATCGAGAATTCTATTTTTGCTCTATAGGGCACCTTTCATCAGCGTTTCACCGAAGACTATAATCTTTGGAGAAATCTGTCCTTCACCTAGAATTCAATTAATTAAAACGGGTTACATTTATTGTCCACTTAATGTTGCGTGTATTATATGATTAACACGGGCGAGGGGAGGCTGGGTTAATATCTTAGAAAATCGTGAAGTCATAGCCATTTCTTACGTAAAATATATAAGTTTAATAGTGAATTTTTATATAAAACACAATGGTCTAAAAGTCGAAATACCCTAAATGAAAACAGAATGTTTCATTAATTTTTACTTTCAAGTTTTTTCACCAGCTCCTTATATTTTTCTGTAGAAAATGATTTTGGTCTTTCGATTGGAGCACCGACAGCCCTATCGATTATCAGTTGAGGCAATACACCAATGGCTCTTGCAACACCAAACAATACGGTATAGAATGAGGCTTCAGTCAACCCATAGTATTGCAATAGAACACCGGAATGGGAATCTACATTAGGCCATGGGTTCTTTGTCTTACCATGCTTAGTTAAAACACCTGGCGCTACATCATAAATGGTGGACACCAACTTGAATAGTTCATAATCTGGGAAATGCTTTAAAGCAAATTCACGTTGGGCCATATAACGAGGGTCTGTTTTTCTTAAGACGGCATGACCATAACCTGGAACGACTCTTCCTGCATTCAAAGTTTCCCATAGGTACTTCTCAATCGTTTCTTTAGAGTAATCACCTTTAACTTCTTCTCTCAATTTGAATAACCATTCCAAGACTTCTTGGTTGGCACGACCATGCAGTGGGCCAGCCAAACCATTCAAACCAGCGGCTAAAGATAGATATGGAGAAGACAATGCAGAACCCACTAAATGGGTAGTATGGGCAGAAACGTTACCACCTTCATGATCAGAATGAATAGTTAAATACAATCTCATCAAATCGATGAAATCCTTGTTTTCGTAACCCAATAGCTGAGCCAAATTTTTACCATAATCAGCATTAGGATCAATGGTGGTGATTTTACCATCTTTAAAGACGTTACGGTAGATTTTCGAAGCAATGACAGGCAATTTACCCAGCAAATCCAACGAGTCTTCAAAAGTGTAACTCCAATATTCCTTTTTAGATACACCTTGAGCATATGCTTTGGCAAATTTGGATTCGCTTTCCAAAGCAGTTACGGCAATGGAAAATTGAGCCATTGGATGCAAATCCTTTGGAAGGATGTCCAAAAGTTGGACCACATGTTCTGGAATCTCTGATCTTGCCGCTAAATCTGCAGAAAGGGCCTTAACTTGAGCGTCAGTAGGTATTTCGCCCGTCAAAAGTAGCCAAAACAACGCTTCTGGTAAGGGCTCAGTACTGCCTTCAGCCTTTGGTAATTCTCTTTGAATTTCTGGAATCGTACGACCCCTGAATCTAATACCTTCATCGGGATCCAGAACAGAACCTTCCCAAACGAGGCCTTTAATACCTCTCATACCACCGTAAGCTTGCTCCAAGAGAACTTCACCAATGACAGTTTTACCATGTTCTTTCTTAAATTTTTTAATTTCTTCAGCCTTCGCTGGGATAATTTCAGCAAACCTCTCCTTCAACGTTTGTTCAGTGGCGCTACTATATTGGCGAGAGCTCAATAGTGCAAAAAGAGCCTTTTGTGCATTCTGACATTGTCTGGCGGGGTTTCTTGATAAGAAATTTTTGCTGGTGGTTGATAATATCGCTGACATTTTAAGAACAGTATGCTACTTTTCTTTGTTATGTTCTATCTGTTTTTCGATAGTAAAAATTGTAATTATTATAAATGCAAAATAAAGATGTCAAAATAAACTAGTTTGTCTTTTGTAAACAGTAAATCTTTTCGCTTTATTAGTAGTTGCTATTTTTTTTAAGGGGGAGCATTGTACATAAGAAGCAGTCACTGCAATTTTCGAGTATTTATATAATCGATGGATACGAATTGACATTTACAAACAACAAGCGGTCGGATAAGTCGATAATGTCGGAAAAGGTCCAAAGGGATTGCAATCCTCCAATAACACAAGGGTAATTTTGGTCTAGCGGGGGTCATACTTTTTTACTTCGGGGCGGCTGCAGCGGGAAAAAACGTGACGCCTTTTAGCACAAAAATGCAAGGTAAATAGGAAAACAAAGGCCACATAAAGCGCAATCGCGAACGCAAAAACGCTCATATACATCTACATTCAGCACAGCCGAACAATGAAGTGCGAACCTCGGCATTTCTTAGGCTGATTCCGGGCGGTGACTTCAAAATCTTAGCTTGTTGCTGCGGTTAAGTAGTGGAGTTGTTTGCCGGTGTTGATTGGTTACGTGGCTTTTTCCCCAGGACCCACAAGCGCAGTCGCCCCTTGATACGCGCGGTACCTGAAGAATGGTAAATCGGGAAATCCCAATCCGCAAGAGCATCGTTGGGTAACAAAAATAAGGAAAAATCTTCTAATTCTTGAGCAGGGAGTGTTATGCTTCTTAGTTGCTAAAAACAAAAAGATCGCACGTCAAGGGACGTATGACAAGCAAAAAAATAAAATATCTGGGGCGAGCCGGGACTCGAACCCGGGACCTCCCGCACCCTAAGCGAGAATCATACCTCTAGACCACACGCCCTCTAGAATTTAATCTGTTGTATTTTTTGTAGCTTCTTGTCAGCTATATTCAAGTTCGTTTACAACCAATCTTGTTGGTCGAGTTTTGGTGGCATGTGAACGGGTAGTTAGTTTTGATGACTGCTGATAATTAGTGGTTTAGTGGTTTAGTGAGTAGTAATAGTCAAGGATGGGCAGCTCTTTCTTATTACAAAAGAGAGGTATATGAAACAGACGATGATTGGTTATGTGAAACCCAATGGTTCAGATATAGTTGGTGTTGGAACAAGATTCAACTATCGCCCATCTATTACTATTATATACGGTGTTAAAAGATGACATAAACTACAAGACCAGTAAGTTAAGATTCAAAGTGTCGTCGAAATTAATGGAAGCTGAAGCGCAAGGATTGATATTGTAATAGGGTCAATGAATGACAACATATAAAAAGAGGAACAGAATCATTTATAACATTAAGAAACAATGGAATCCCAAAGATCATCATACAATTTAAATAGTTATTAATGGGTTATCGGTTATATCTCATCTTCTTATATACGAGTTTCTGGTCCGTTAATAGATCTTTATCTTTATTATTCGGTAACTTTATAATTATGATTTACTTACTTCACTAAATTTTGTCTCATACTATAGAATGTCCGAAGTTGCCTATTTAAGAAATACAAATTTATTCGTATGCATTGGAGTAAATAATTACGAATTTACTTTTTTCGTACATCATATTTAAATGAATTACATACCAAATATCAACAAAAAGATAATTGTCGAGTTGTAAATTTGGTTGATAAATTTCCTAATTCTGTCTTTATTCAATGTTATAATACTACGTATACATTTTATACTGGTAATTGGTGTATTCTTGCCAAAAATTTGGTATTTTTAAAACGCGGAAGCCTGTACGGCCTAGTAGGGCGGAGATATCTATATAGCTCTATTGTGAACACAACTCTCGAAAAACAAATTCAAAAAAATATGGAGGGTGTGGCAACAAAGAAGAGCTAACAAAGACGTAAGTTTTCTGAAACTCAGCAGAATTTATAGTGACTCCATGGCCAAGTTGGTTAAGGCGTGCGACTGTTAATCGCAAGATCGTGAGTTCAACCCTCACTGGGGTCGTTATTTTTTGTTTTTTCTGGAGGAGATACGCTACTATAATAGCTTGATTCAAATCACGGTTAAGGAGAAAACAAGATACTTAGCACGTTACGGATGTATTTTACCTTTTTGCTAACTATCGAGCAGCCAAATTCAATACTATACATAAAAACTAAAAAAAAGGTTTTTTAAAAATGCATGAGAATAGTGTTTTATAAAAGTTTCTATATATGAAATAAAAGTCTGTCTGTTTTGCATTTTGCCAAGTTAAATAATGGATCATAGGAATATATAATTGAAATGGGATCTTTTCGTATCGCACTTGCGCTCTTAGAAAAAGACTTTATCGTTACTAGGTAACGGGAAAGGATGGACCATGATGTATGAGTTTTGCCTATTGGCGATACCTGCGTAAGCATTATACCAGGCAATGAAGGCGACTACGACGCCCACGACACCACCAGCCCTAGTGACACCAACTTCACCTGTGAAGTTCGCAATTGACAATAGTAAGAACGTGACAGCTAAGAGAAAGAACAAGGCAAAAAACATTATGGTTGACTTCATAGTGCAGACGCAGAGACCAAAAGTGAATAGTGCCCATCCCAAGAGGTAAAACCCTAGGGCGTTCCCGAGGTCAGACTCCTTATCCTTGTAGGCGTCCAGAATACCGAACCAAGGAATGTAAATAGCACCAAAACTTAACCAAAACCCGCCAAAAGAACACAGGGCAGTTCCACCAAAAGTATTTTCCAGAGCGATCTCCCAAATGCCCGCAATCAGTTGCACCAGGCCACCGTAAAACATGGCACACCCTACAACGACGTTGGGGGTGGTGACGCCTTGAGCCCTTGCGTTGCACAGAGAAAGTACGAACGTGGTGAGCGCGAAACCAGAAAGACCTAGGGGAGCAGGATTAGCGAACTTATGGACCGGCGCGGGGGCTAAACCGGGATTCAAAGTACCACCAAACGCTTCTGCCAAATCGTCTCTAAGGAATTTTTGACGACCGATATAAATGTACTCGTTGTTTTTGCCCGCGGTATAGATTTTGCACAGGGACTCCTGCGAATGGCGGCTGTGCTCGTTGTGCTCGTTGTTTTCACAGATAGATTCATTATCTGAGGAGTCGAACGCCTTAGGGTTCTCGAAGGCGGTGTTACCACTCTTTTGCTCTCTGTCAGACATTGATTCGTATACAATTTTGGTAAACAATTAATCTTTACTACCTTCTATATAATCTATACAAGCTGAAAGAGAAAGTCTGGAGCTGTACCCTTCATCACCTTATATACCTTATCCAGGGGTGATCCCGGCGATCTTTGAGGTCCACAGCTGCTCGAGCATTAAGTCCGTTGCATTCACTTGAGCGTCTACAAAAAAATGAGGAGAACCATTGATGATCCATTGTCGGACTCTAATTATTGCGGGGATGATACGACCAGCTGCTATTATCGTCATGCCGTCGGCTGGTATAATCTGCGGGCCGCGGTGCCGGGTGGAGCCGCGTCCGCCGTTTCGACCGTGATTGGTCAGCGGGCCCACTACAGCCGTGGGGGTTAGAAGAAGAGCAGCTTCTCTGCGTTTCGTTTCTATCTACTTACAACACGAATGATACACTATACTACGTACTGGGTTAAGCTGGTGGCGGCCGGCAGATGGCATGGACAGTGGCTAGATTGTCCATTCATCGAAGTACACTACTTCTTTGTCGTGCTGAGAGGCCGGGAACATCTTGAAGTAGTTGAAGATGGAAAACTCTTCTTCATGCTCCTCGGCTTTGTTTCCCGAATCCGGGTCGGTTTCGCCTTGGTTCATTTGTAGAATACTCTCTAGGGTCACCTTGTAACAGTCGTGCATGACTTTTTCCAGCTTGTCGTCATACACCAGAACCTCGCAGAGTGATCTGATATTTGACGGGGTCAACTCCACGTTGGCCACTTGGGCTGCTGTAATAAACTCCAGGATCTCCTGGGTGGTGGAATAATTCTTTACGTTTGGTGCGTAAAAGACGTTTCTGTTGGGCCCATTTTCGAAGTTCTTGAAACCGTTGGGGAAGGTGTTCTCCGATATGAACCTCCAGACGATAGTCAATAAACTGTTGATGAATTCTATATCCAGTTCTCCGTCTGTGAACCATGGCCCCCCCGTAATATCCACCGACGGTTGCAAACTGTACAGCATATAGATCTTTCTTGTGGGAAATTTGACGCTCTTAACACTTTTTACATACCTTTGAGATTCTAAACTCTTTAAACATTTGAGAACCACGTGCTGGTGGAGATTGGTTCTTGCTTTGATCGTCTTGGACCATATGCCCTCCCTGCCACTGGCCTCTATATAAGAATATACCAATGACTCTTCTGCCGACATGGTGGCTTTCTTTTGTGCCTCAGATTCCAAAACACCTTGGAATTTTAGTTCATCGTTTTGTTTCACTAATTTGATCAAGTTCTTATCCAGCAGTTCCTGTACAATAGACATCAGGTCTGTTAATGACCCAATTCCCATCTGCTTTTGAAGCTCCTGTTGTGTATATAGTGCGCCCACACCTTGCGAAATCATCTGACTATGTAACGTCTTGGCATTGTCCGACAGCTGTAGTCCATTCTCTATCACTCCACTCATATTGGTCGTTGAGCTTGTGGCGTTCTCACTTGATTAAGACCCTTTTTAATGATCTCATCTCAAAAATATTCTATTAATTAGCTTGAAAAATTTTGATACAATGAAAGATTTGAAAGGAAAAAAAATGCCCGTGCGCGATAATACTCGGAAACAAAAAAAAGGCCAGTGTTAATATGTCACATAGTTCTATTTCAAAGACACCAACAAAATAAAACCTTGTATCAGCATGTTAATTTGCGAATACATATAGGTGGCTCCAGGTGCGAGAGTGCAATGATGCGGACAAACCGCACTGTTCGTCTGGCTTTTATCTTAACTATTCGCATACAACCAAGATCTTGCACAGATCTTGTACAGTTTGTAGGAGCTTGGCTGTTTGATTTTATTTACACTTTCTGTGGACTCGATTATGAACCAGCAGAACATTACTTGCATTTAGTACAACCGCCATATATAATATTTTTTTCTCGAGACGAGACGAAACACCTAAGAAACATAACTAAAATTAAATATGAGAAAAGGAACACAAGAATAGTTAGAGAGGAAAAAAATAATAAGAGAGAAACTTATGAACTTTGTACTCCATTTCAAAGACCATGCAGAAGCGGTGATATTTAGTATTTTTTACAATTCCTGTTGCTTGAGAGAAAACTTTTATTAACTGAATGAAGTAATAGTCGAAGCCATTGTTTAACGTGAAAAGCAAATCCAAAAAATGAAAAAAAAACGAAGAGATTGAAAAAGTTGGAAAGAGGTTAACAGGTAAGCAAAGCAAGCAGGATTTTCCTAGATGGCTGATTTATACAGTGGCTCCACTTTAGAAAGTTTACTAGACGGATTAACCGACTTGAATAGAATCCCGAAGGAGTACTCTCCACTATTAGAACCATACTTTCAAAATATAGCAAAAGATGAGAATTTGAAATCCAAAGCCCTTGAAATTTGTCGTTCTAATTTCCATAAATGGAAGGCAGAAGATGAAAAAGGTGTCGATCCTGAAATTACAAGAAGATGTCTTAACCTGTGGTATGTCATCAAAGGTAAAGAGTACAAAAAATTAAAGAATCCCCCACCGGCTGATAACATTATTAAAGATGAGATTGATGTGTCAAATATTGAGGACCTGAATGTGGGCAGACTGGAGTTCGATGAATATGGTAAACCTATAACTAATCCACTAGATAATCTGACCTTAGAAGAGGTCGAAGTTAGTGACTTCATAAAAGAGTAAGCTCATGGTTACTTTCCACTATTTAGTCCTTCATTAGGCCCATGTTTAGCCTGTCACTACTGGCCAAGCCTTAAAACTAAAATAAGAGGCAAAACGCATCATCGTTTGTACTCTGATATCTGGCTTAGACGAAACAGCCGACAATGCAATTAATATGCACGCGTTTACTGTCGGCTCTACCGCTCTTTATGCGGCAAAATGCTAATGAAGTATAAGCAAGCTGTGCCAAGCAAAATGTTTACATACGTGTAGCCTGTTTTCGCAAGGCGTTTCCTTATCCAGCTCATGCGTCGATCAACACAGGTGAACCGTGACTTGCCAAGTGCGACAATCCGTACAGTCACCTTTTATATAATTTACAGATATTTATAGGTGCTCCTTGGGCCCTCTCTTATGTAATCAACGACCCTCTGCCCTGTGTAACCTTCGCTAGTACTATTTCTTGCGGATTAGTAAAAACATCTTGCTCGGCCTCCTTTTCCAAAAATTTCAATGGTATCTAAAATATATATACAACACAGAGAATGGAAATAAAAGGTGTAAAATAATTCGAATACCTCCCGCCCCAAATTGATGGATAGTCAGTAGAATATCTAAAAACAGAATGTCCGTCAGTACGCCAGGTGAGTTGGACACGTTAATAGAAAAAGCCACTAGCGAAAGCATTCCGAATGGCGACCTCGATCTTCCCATAGCATTAGAGATTTCTGATGTCTTAAGGTCTAGAAGGGTCAGCCCTAAGGATTCGATGCGTTGCATAAAGAAAAGAATCCTTAATACAGCCAATAATCCAAACACTCAATTGTCTTCATGGAAACTTACAAATATATGTGTTAAGAATGGTGGAACACCATTTATTAAAGAAGTTTGTTCTAGAGAGTTTATGGATACCATGGAACACGTTATTTTGAAAGAGGACAATAACGAAGAATTGTCTGAGTTGGTAAAAACCATACTATATGAATTATATGTTGCCTTTAAGAACGATTCGCAACTAAATTATGTAGCTAGGGTTTATGATAAGTTAGTCTCTCGTGGCATTAAGTTCCCTAAAAAGTTGACAATTTCAAATTCGCCAACTGCAATGTTCGATTCAAAGACGCCAGCGGACTGGATAGATTCCGATGCATGCATGGTTTGCTCCAAGAAGTTCACTTTGTTAAATAGGAAGCATCATTGTCGTTCTTGTGGTGGAGTATTCTGCCAAGAACATTCATCAAATAATATACCATTACCTGATTTAGGGATTTATGAACCTGTGAGAGTTTGCGATAACTGCTTTGAAGATTATGACTTGAAGAAACATGACAATAGTAAACAATCAAGAAAACATCGTCACAACAAAAAAAAAAAGGATAAGGACAGTTCAACCCCTGAAGATGAAGAGGAATTGATAAGAAGAGCTATAGAGCTCTCTCTAAGGGAATCTAGAAACAGCACAAGTGGAGAACCTATAGTCCCTATTGTGGAACCAAGACCTGCGGAACAGTACCATGAGCCAGAAAGAGAAGAAGAATTAGAAGAAGAGGAAGATTTAGATTTAAAGGCAGCCATTGAAGCAAGCTTGAGAGAAGCTGAAGAAGCAAAAAAACGTAGCGAGCGTCAGCAGACACACCAACAACCACACCAACAACCACAACTGCAACGACTCCCACACCAACCACAACCTCTTCAATCTGTTGATTTAACGCATGAAGAAGAAGACAGCATATACATGTTTGCATCGCTAGTTGAAAAAATGAAATCTAGACCCGTGAATGAAATTTTGGAAGATTCCAAACTACAGAATTTAGCACAAAAAGTATTTGCCTCCAAAGCTAGATTGAATTATGCTCTAAATGATAAAGCTCAAAAATACAATACTTTGATAGAAATGAATGGGAAGATCTCTGAGGTTATGAATATATATGATAGATTGTTGGAGCAGCAGCTACAAAGCATCAGCTTATCACAACAATACACTCTTCCACAAGTTCCCTCTGATCCTTATGATTATTCAGCAAATCACATGCCAAATCAACAGCAAAGTTATCAACTACCTCCTATTCAGCAACCATCCTACCAGTATCAACCGCAACAAGAGGTTTCACATCAACGACCAGAACGGGTGGACCCACCTTCAACTACTAATATTGACCATTTGAAAACCATTAATATAGTACCACAAGCAGAGCAAAAGCCCCAGCCGCAAGTTGAACTCGCACCTTCCGATCCACCTTATCCAAAGGAAGAAGAGGAGGAAGGAGAAAGCCAAATAGAACCCGAACGGAAAGCTTCCACACAAGAGTCACATGAAAGACCATATCCTGTGGAGACAGAAACGGAGGAAAACTCAATAAATGAACGGCCTCAAGGTATTACACGCTATGATTTCCCGACTGTTCCCGCACGTAAAGTCGTCGAACCAGAGCTGGCCACACCAATTGCTACAAGCTCCTCTGAGACTCCGATCAAAGAAGAAAGGCCGCCAACTCCTCAAGAGGAGTTATTAATAGAGCTTTAATACTTTGGTGTTCTTATATGTGTTTGTAAAGAAAAAAACACAACACCTATAAATATATAGTTGCGAATACTTACTTCTCGGATATTTTTTTGTCACTAAACTAGTTTTTAACGTAGATATTTATATATTTATGCCGGCACTAACAATAAAACCGTTAAATAAAAGCATGATCATGGACAAAAGAAAAGGAATCCATTCTTTCAATAAACTCTGTTTTGCCCTCCTTTATCAAAAATAGTAGAAAAGAGGGGAGGGAAAACTCGTAGAAAATAAACGACTGCCTCCGCATATCGATAATCAATTCTACCATCTCGTTGATTCCATCATACGACTGCTTGGCAAGTGTTTGATATCAAAAAGATAAAACTTTACCAACCTTCCATGGTATAGTCGTGTTGAATACTAGGTGTAACACTAGTAATGAATTTCAAAAACACAATTAAATATTGGTCCACACGTAACGAATCATCGATATCGTCTTGTAAATCCTCCCAATCTCCCACACCGTCCACCTCTTTATGTTCTTGTTCTTCTTGCTGCTCTTTTCTTCTTCGCTGTCTAACCACACGAACTTTATCAAGCAAAATTTTCATCACGTTAGCATGCTTGCATGGATGAATAGAAACAGATAGTACCGAATTTTTATAAAAAGGCAGCTTTTCGATGGTGGCTGTTTTTGTTCTATAATCCGCTGATATATCTTCGAACATCTGCTCGGGTGTTAGTGGTGAACCATCGGCATTAAACCCTACTATGTACATCTTGGGAACCCTATAAGAGGTCGAGTACGCAATATAAAGGTCGTAGTACCTTTCCTGAGCAATATCTGTAGCTAAGGGGTTCGCAGCATTATGCCCCTCTGCTTCTTCATTTTCATCGTCATCTTTGATTTCCATGTCCTGTATCAGCTCATCGATATCGTCAATGTGTGCATCCTCAGTTCTCCCCTCCGGCGTACTTTTTACGTGTTCGGTTCTAGCACCTATATATTCCAAAGCACCATCTTCATCTTCATCGCCTTCAAAGTCTTTCACGTCTACATCAGTTCCTTCAACTTCGACACACTGCTCGGCACGTTTATCAGAGGGGACTTTCCTAATAACCAAAAATTGCTTATTCTTCGGCAAAAATTCTCTGTAACTAACGTCCAAAGACTCCTCATTCCATTTCCAAGTGGGGAACATATGACATAGGTAGTCACCGGCCTGTACAAACTCTTCAGGAGTTATTTGACCCGTGGTTAAGAAGGTGGACTTATGTGTTATGGGAGTTAGATATTCCCTCCAGCTACTTAGTGTAGACCTAATCATTATGACAAAAGTGTAATTTTCTTGTTTGCGCCTTGCTTATACCTTGCTTCTAGCTTACAAATAGCTCAATATAGGGTAGAGTGCGTGCTTATATACTCTCTCCTGAATGGTCCTTCGCTTTGCTTCCCTTCCTTTTATTAATAATGTCCGAGTACAAAGTTGAAAGCCAATGAAGGTGTTGAAAATGAAAAAAGTAAGAAACTTAGTAAATACCGATATGAAAAAAAGGGCTTTGAATAAACAGCCCATACAAGAGTTTCATAGTAACGAGTGTGGCGGAAATCAAGCGGAACATGGGAACACTATTTCGAAGAAAAGCTCAGAACAAGAAGGAAGATTCCGGTGAAGAAAATTCTGCTCACGATAGGGGAGAGAAGAAGAACCACATCCATCATCAGCAAGGACTGAGCCATAAGAAAAGAAGGAATGGTAGTGGCAGTGGTAGAAGAAAAGATCATGGTAAAACTGTTGATAGAGAAAGGGTTGAGGATGGCAGGAAACGTTGGAGAGATTCCCGAAGACTCATCTTTATTCTTGGTGCGTTCCTAGGTGTCCTTTTGCCGTTTAGTTTTGGCGCGTATCACGTTCATAATAGTAATAGCGACTTGTTTGATAGCTTTGTGAATTTTGATTCCCTCAAAGTGTATTTGGATGACTGGAAAGATGTTTTGCCACAGGGCTTGAGTTCATTTATTGACGATATTCAAACCGGTAACTACTCAACATCATCTTTAGATGATCTTAGTGAGAATTTCGCCGTCGGTAAACAGCTTCTGCGAGATTTAGACATTGAAGCCAAACATCCTGTAGTGATGGTTCCCGGTGTTATTTCTACCGGTATTGAAAGCTGGGGGGTTATTGGAGACGACGAATGTGATAGTTCTGCTCACTTCCGTAAGCGGTTGTGGGGTAGTTTTTACATGTTGAAGACTATGGTTATGGATAAGGTGTGTTGGTTGAAGCACGTAATGCTAGATCCAGAAACTGGGCTAGATCCACCTAATTTCACGTTACGTGCGGCGCAGGGTTTTGAGTCCACTGATTACTTCATTGCAGGGTACTGGATTTGGAACAAAGTTTTCCAGAATCTGGGGGTGATTGGATATGAACCCAACAGTATGACAAGTGCCGCTTATGATTGGAGACTGGCGTATTTGGACCTAGAAAGACGCGACAGGTATTTTACCAAGTTAAAGGACCAAATCGAACTATTTTATCAGTTGAATGGCGAAAAAGTCTGTCTGATTGGGCATTCCATGGGGTCTCAGATCATTTTTTATTTTTTGAAATGGGTCGAGGCTGAAGGTCCTCTCTATGGTAACGGTGGCCGTGGCTGGGTTGATAAACATATTGATTCATTTATCAATGCAGCGGGGACGCTTCTGGGTGCCCCCAAAAGTGTTCCGGCCTTGATTAGTGGTGAAATGAAAGACACTGTTCAATTGAATGCGTTAGCCATGTACGGACTAGAAAAGTTTTTCTCCAGAAGTGAAAGAGTGAAGATGCTACAAACGTGGGGCGGTATTCCATCGATGTTACCCAAGGGAGAGGAGGTCATCTGGGGGGACATGGAATCGTCTGCAGAAGATGCTTTAAACAACAACACTGATACGTACGGGAACTTCATTCGGTTTGAAAAGAACACGAGCAGTGCGTTCGACAAGAACCTAACGATGAAAGATGCCATCAATTTGACCATGGCAATTTCGCCCGAATGGTTACAGAAAAGAGTACGTGACCAATACTCGTTTGGATACTCTAAGACAGAAAAGGAACTGAGCGACAACGAGCTGCACCACAGGTACTGGTCCAACCCCATGGAGGTGCCCCTCCCGGACGCTCCCCACATGAAGATCTACTGTATATACGGGGTGAACAACCCCACCGAAAGGGCGTACGTTTACAAGGAAGAAAAAGACTCGTCTACCCTCAACCTGACTATCGACTACGAAAGTAAGCAGCCAGTATACTTCACGGAGGGCGACGGAACCGTGCCACTCGTGGCGCACTCGATGTGCCACAAGTGGGCCCAAGGAGTTTCGCCGTACAACCCTGCTGGGATCAACGTCACCGTGGTGGAGATGAAGCACCAGCCAGATAGGTTCGACATCCGTGGTGGAGCTAGGAGCGCCGAGCACGTAGACATCCTAGGCAGTGCGGAGTTGAACGACTACATCCTGAAGATCGCCAGCGGCCACGGTGATCTCATTGAGCCGCGTCAGCTGTCCAATCTGAGCCAATGGGTCTCCCAGATGCCCTTTCCAATGTAATCTACGTTATTCATCTATTCATTTATTCCAGAGAACGAAAAAAAAAAGGCGCGTCGCGTAGACGCGCCGTTTTGGGCCGGAAAATAAACAAAAAACGAAAACAAAAACAAAAAAGACGAAAAAACAAACGAAAAACAAACGACAATAGATAGAAAAAGGTTTCTGACAGGTTTGTGTGCTTGATTAGTTGCTTTATAGATTATATATACACAAACTCATATACAGTTTACTGGTTAGTTCACACAAAAAGACAATTGCAGCAGTGACGCAGGTAAAGAGGATAAAATACCATCCATGTCCATAATGAAGCAGAGGTTACCACTGGGAGAGTTTTCTAGCTCGAAGATCAACAAGTTGGCAATTGCCAACATCGCAGATGCCAGCGAGGCTAGGGGTCGTGGGGAGAACAGCGTCGGCGCTGTGTGCCTCCCCTCCATCAAGAGTTTGATGGTCAGCCCTGAAGTATACGAAAACGTAAAGAGTCTGCCTGTTCCCTTGATGAGAGGTGGTGGTGGAGGTATGCCGTGTCCCGGGAAGCAACCTGTCCAGGACGATGTCCGCACAGAGGAGCTGGACAAGAACTATTCTGAGTTATCGAAAAAATTGCAGATTCGTTTACAGTTTGCCTACTACAAGTACAAGACTAAGCAAACAAACAAGAAGTTTACTGATTTAAAGTTGAACCACAGCATGACAAGGCCCTATAAGGGGGCCACTCACACGAGGTCGGAACCCTTGACCAAGAGGAGGAAATTGGTGCTGTCTCAGGGCCATTACAAGACTCCTGCCAAGTCTAAGATCAAAACCCCATCCTCTATCTACAACTCTTACGGCAATGCATCTTCTTTTACATGCTCCCATGGTGGGAGCGAACCCTTGAGTTCTACCGCGCACACGGACATCACAGATACCACAACGCCTATACGCAACATCATAAACGCAAAGCATTTCAATAGTCATAATTGCGCCTTGTACCAGGGGCAAGAAACCCCGATGAGCATCAAAGCTGCCAAATCTTTAATTCATCTTTTTACGAGCAACCAATAGCCTCATTTCATTCCCATCCATTCCTTTCCCTTTTTCTTTCTTCATCTACTTCATTTATATATATAATAATATTATTATTTCCGTATATCAGTCACCTTTTCTTCACTTCGTTTTAGTTCTGTACGTATAAATAGATAGAATAAAATAGAAAAAACTTAATTTCCTTTTATATCGTATTATGTTAACCTTATTACCATTACTGTTAATATCCATCTCATTTTAGGGAACAACGGAAGAAAAACTAGAAGAAAAACTACAAAAAAAACTGAAAAATTATAACCAGCACGTATGAAAGGGAGCAAAAGTATTGTGTGACAAATTCAAAAAAACATCGTACAGGAAATGAGTCTACAGAACAACGTACTGAAGCAGATACAGCAGGTGCTGCTACCCACCAGTCCCAATATCGATGAGTCCAATGCTGACATGACAAAACAAGAATCTTCGTCAACGGAAAATGTAGATGGCAAAGACCACTCCGCTACCCCACAGCAGGCCACAAATCTGAGTGCTCCCTCCACCAATTCCAATGGCGAATTCATACCGCATATTTTCTATTCATTACACCAAATAAGAAAGGATCCAAACAACCTCTCGAATCAGTTGGAAACTTCAACAGGTTCTATCAGACATCGTTTAAAGCTTTGCAAATCTTTGATATCCGAACATGAAGACACTAAAAATTTACTGAGCAAAAGCCCATCCGAGTGGGAAGATTTCATCCAGCAACGCGAGCAAGAATTGCAAATTAAGAGAAACGTTTTGGATGATTTGTATCGCAAATTACAACGATAATATCTGTATATATATATTTATATCTATCTATATATGTGCGTATACCGTATTCCCCGCTACGCCTCAACATGCATATAGAATGGGGCCTGCTTCCCTGGGCATAGCATACATACATTAGTTTAACCCTCATTCTCTTCCTCTATTTGTTTTCTCCCCAAGCAAGCCTTTAAAAACTTGCGGAACCATCTCCGCCAACCATTCCTCCTTAGGAATAACCAGACAGTCTCTGATAAACTCCTTCGATGTCAGCGTCAATTGTTGATAAAGCACATATTTGCTTGGTCTCTGCGCCTTTTCTTTGTAATTAGCGAAAAGGATACTGGAGGGATGAATATTAACGTTTAGTCCACCTGACGATTTACCCATCGTGTGGTATCCGGTGGGCCCCAACTGTACAACATTCATTGGGAATCCACTTATGAAGCAACGCGTTATCCTGCCATTCAAGTAAACCGTTGAATTACTTACCTTCACTCTAGCCCGATCATTCTTTTCCACCAACCCCAGTTTCTCACTACACCTGAATAGTTGGTTTCTAATGTTTCTTATCCTCGACATCGTTTTAAATTGAATTTTGTGATCCTGGCACCAACTCCTGGAAAATTTGGAATTTCTCCACTGATTGAAAATTTCTAAATACAACATATGGTCACTTTCCACTTCACTTGTTACGCTTGCTGCAGCTTCCTTCTTCTGACCAATAAATAGTGACGATGTTTCGTGTAACATCGAAATTATGGTCAAACACTCTTCTAACACACCTTGGCATTGCTCGTGCGAAGCAGCTGTATGAAGAACTTTTGCAAACTCAGGTTCACAGGGGAATTCACACATCATTCTGCCCAGGTTGGTAATCGCCCCTTTACTATTCAACGCACCTAAAATGTACAAATTCTCCAAGGATTTTCGTAATGTGGGAATACCTGGTTTATCCATTAAAGGAAATTTTATCAAATCGGTAACACCCAGAGATAATAATAGCAATACAGTGTTAGAGAGATTTGTTCTCGTAATCTCAGGCTTGGGCATGAGTTCTAACTCGTGTGAATATGACCATTTTGTAAAAATTCTAAAACACTTTCCTGGCCCCACACGGCCAGCTCTACCGGCACGCTGATCTACTGAAGCTCTTGAGCATGGTACCGTCAAAAGTTGTGTCATACCTGTAGAAGGTACATATGAATTTTCCTTAACAAATCCGGGATCAATAACGTATTTGATACCGTCAATGGTCAAGGATGTTTCTGCAATATTAGTTGCCAAGACGACTTTCCTACAGTTCTCTGGAGTCGGTTGAAAAATTTTCGATTGTTGTTCTTGAGGTAAATTTGCATAGATAGGTGTTATAAGCATTTCCCTTGTTCGAGAACCTAATCTAAACATAATTTCCTCTAATTTACTCTTTGTTCTTTCGATTTCTTCTTGCCCTGTTAAGAACACCAGTATATCCCCTGGTAAAGCTTGTGTGGTGTGAATTTGGAAAATTGTTGTTATGGCAGCGTGTATGTAGTTTGCTTCCGGTTGTAATGTGTAATGAATATCGACAGGGTATCTTCTCCCAGGAACGTTAAAGATGGGACAATCATCAAAAAATTCCGAGAACTTTTTCGCATTCATTGTGGCTGATGAAATTAATAGTTTTAAGTTAGGCCTTTTGGGTAAAATATCTTTCAGCAAACCTATCAAGATATCTGTAGCTAAGGTACGTTCATGAGCTTCGTCAATCATAATGCAAGAGTACTTGGATAGCTTGGAATCTGCAAGAAATTCCCTCAGTAACATACCGTCTGTCATATATTTCAGAATTGTCTTATTGGGAGTAGTCTTATCTTCAAAACGAATTTGGTAGCCCACTTCCTTACCAAGTACAACATTCATTTCGTCGGCCACTCTCGCTGCAACAGAAGTGGCAGCCACACGACGAGGTTGCGTTATGGCAATTTGGAACTCCCCCTGTTTGGTGTAACCATCATCTACTAAATATTGAGGCAATTGCGTAGTCTTACCTGACCCAGTTTCACCCATTATAATCAACACTTGATGTTTCTCGATCTCCTTAAGTAGTTCATCTTTATATTGGTATACAGGCAATAATTTTCTTGTTTCTTGTATAGTTAGTATACGTTTTTCCTCAGTCTCTAATGCTTCTGCTAAACGAGTTTCGTATTGAAGTTTTTCTTCAGGCAGCAAATCATCGTCATCGTTGGTGTAATCAATCATTGCATCTGTATCGAATACATAGTCGTACTTGTCAGACCCCTCTACGGTGATGTCATCAGGATTGTCATTTTTTGCAGCCATCGCGTTTTGTAGCTGCTGTTCTTCCCACATTCGTTGTCTATTTCCATTTTCACTCTTTTTAGCGTTAGTTTGCTTATGCACAACTTCCGCTTTGCGACTTCGATCTTCTCCCCCATTTGAATCTGAATTAGAAGCATTCTCAGCTTGATTTTGGGTTACATGTACCAGATTCCCCATCGCAGAAACCTCGCTCTTTAACAGAGCTTGCTTGCCATTATTGGAAGCTTTCCTCTCTGATTCTAATAGTTCTTCCTTTGATACCGCATGATCCTCCGATCCTTGTCTGGTAGAGGAAAAAGTTTTATTTGGGTCATAACGTGATTTTTTTGGTCGCAAAAATATAGGGTCCTCCTTTCTAGCTTCTTCCTCTTCCTCTTCCTCTTCCCTACTCATCGGAGAGGCTGACTCGGCACTTATTACGCCATCATCTTTCCTGGTAACTTCATAGGTTCTCTTCACTCTTCGCTTACCAGTACCTGATATAGAGTTTGACATATGTTTTTATCGATGAATATTTAACACTGTATTTGGAAACTTGCATAAACATACCGACCAACTTTCCATTTTGCCTTTACAGAGTTTATACTTCTTTAAGATCATCATGCATCGGGACCGGGTAACGCATACTGAGGCTACTTTCCACATCTGCGGTTGTCAAACTATATGGGACTGTTCCATTTTGAGTGCATTTGAGATGTCAAATATGCAGCGCTAATCCGCCTGTTACAGAACTTTAATTTGCAACATTGCCCTTAATCATCTTTATTGTTAAACCCACATCGAAATATTTTTCCAGTCCGATGAGCTTCGAGATGAAAAAAAAAAACTGAAAAATTTGATGGCAGATAAGCGATATGAAATATTTTTCGTGAGGCTGTAGGCCATTCTTATTTCTTTATTATTATTTATACGCCACCTCCTTTAAAGGTCTAATAATTTGCATTTCCGGGATACGGTTTATTTATTATGTCTCACCGTATAGCACCATCAAAGGAACGCTCTTCGTCGTTTATTTCGATTCTAGACGATGAAACGAGAGACACATTGAAGTCTGATGCGGCGATGAATAGTGAAACTGATGTAAAAAAGAGCGAGAACTTTGAGGGGAAAAGCTCTCGATATATCCCACCATGGACAACTCCATACATCATTGGTATAGGTGGTACTTCTGGTTCAGGTAAGACAAGCGTTGCTGCCAAGATCGTATCGTCAATCAATGTTCCCTGGACAGTATTAATCTCCTTGGATAACTTCTACAAGCCGTTGAATGCAGAAGATAGGGCTCGTGCTTTCAGGAACGAATACGATTTCGACGAACCAGACGCCATTGATTTAGATCTGGCATATAAGTGCATTTTGAATTTGAAAGAGGGTAAAAGAACAAATATTCCAGTTTATAGTTTTGTGCACCATAACAGGGTTCCCGATAAGAACATTGTTATATATGGGGCTAGTGTGGTGGTCATCGAAGGGATTTATGCATTACACGACCCTCGATTGCTAGATTTAATGGACTTGAAAATTTACGTGGATGCTGATTTAGATGTCTGCTTGGCAAGAAGATTATCTAGAGATATTGTGTCTAGAGGGAGAGATCTGGATGGCTGTATCCAACAGTGGGAAAAATTTGTGAAGCCTGATGCAGAGAAATTTGTGAAACCAACGATGAAAAATGCAAATGCCATCATCCCATCCATGAGTGACAATGGTACTGCCGTAGGTTTAATGATCAATCACATAAAATCCAAACTAGAGCTGAAATCGGACGAACATTTGAGAGAATTGATCAGATTAGGCTCTTCCCATTCACAATACCTTATCAATCGCGACATGATTCACGAATTGCCGCGCACTAATCAAGTCATTTCATTGCATACTATGCTTCTTAACAAAAATCTAAACTGCGCAGACTTTGTTTTTTATTTCGACAGATTAGCTACATTATTGCTCTCATGGGCACTTGATGATATTCCGGTAACTCATACAAACATCATAACGCCTGGTGAACATTCCATGGAGAATGTTATTTCGTGTCAGTTTGATCAAGTCACTGCCGTGAACATTATACGATCTGGTGATTGTTTTATGAAGCCTTTAAGGAAAACAATCCCCAATATCACCATTGGTAAACTGTTGATTCAGTCGGATTCACAGACTGGGGAGCCACAACTGCATTGCGAATTTTTACCCCCAAGCATAGAAAAGTTCGGGAAGGTTTTCCTCATGGAGGGTCAAATCATCAGTGGTGCTGCCATGATCATGGCCATCCAGGTACTTTTAGACCACGGTATTGATTTGGAAAAGATTAGCGTAGTGGTTTACTTAGCGACCGAAGTTGGTATTAGACGTATATTGAACGCATTTGATAATAAAGTCAACATTTTTGCTGGGATGATTGTCACTAGGGAAAAACTGCAAACTCATCAATACAAGTGGGCATTAACCAGATTTCTTGATTCCAAGTATTTCGGTTGTGATTGAGAAGATTAAGTAAAAATCAAAATAAATAAATTTCGCATATATATACAATACTAATAATTTATATTTCCGTCTTTGCAACCTTAAAATCCCATTAACTTCAAGAGACCGTAGCCTACTGTGACAATAACAACATAACTTAATAAACTAGCTGGGACACCTCTTGTAATGAATGTGCCCACGGTCAGATACCTATCACCAACTTCATCAATCATCGAAATTGCGGTCACGTTGGGGAAACCAGAGGTTGGTAGACCCATAGCACTGGAACATAGTAAAGCAGCTATAATGATTAGTAATCTAGAATGATCACCTGAGGGCAAGTTTGCACCGATTTCGCTCATTAGTGGGACAATGATCATTGCCGCGACGGTGTGTGAAACAAAAGTTGCCATTACAAGAATTACAAGACCAAAGATCAACACAATGATAAAAATCGGTTCATGTTCGACATGCGATTTGATTAGGTGTGCCATTGTGGACAATAAACCAGATGAGCTTACCGCTTTACCTAAAGTCGTACCTCCCATGGCCAAGACGACGATCGTCCACATAAAGTTGTTGAAATCATCTGAGGTTAGAAGACCTGTACCAAAAAAAACCACAATCGGTATGATGGAAATTATACCCATTTCACCAAAAACACCAGAGATTTGGTTGGAAAGGCACCAAAGGATAATTGTTGTAATACAAACTAAACTGACAAACCATTGTGTCAAAGTGAACGGATCACGAGATGGATGCAATTGTAGGATTTTCACATTTGGTTCGGGTGGGAAAGTTATGATCAAGAGAACCCAAGTCGCCATGATACAAATGAAACACACCGGTAACGCAATCATAAACCATTCGGCCCAAGATGGCGAAGGGTCCATTATGCCAATGGAGAAAATATTCTGAGGAGAAGCGATGGGGGAAGACATACCACCGATGTTAGAGGCGAGGGCGATACCTAGAATTAAGGCCTTAGCATAGGTGCAGTTCCTTGGAAGTGTTCTTAGCAAAGGTTGGATGATGGAATAACAAAGCACGGGTGCAGCGACGTTGGAAACCCACATGGAGACAAAGAGTGCTACGAACATGTTTGTTAAGAGAATGAAATGCGGGTTTGTACCGGCAGAGGCCAAAATGTGGGTGGAAAGGATTTTGGCGATGTTGTATTTGGAAAGAGCAGCGGCCAAAGTAAACCCACCTAACAAAAGCATGATGACACTTGACCACATTGACGATAAGATGAACTGGGAAGATTCACGAGGGGCCATGGGCTGGGAGGTGACTGGGTCCTTGATGACGGGGAACACTACAATGAGCAGGGGAATCATCAAAGAGGTCACGAAAAGGGGGATTGTTTCAGTGGCCCACAGCAGAGATGCATAGATCAAGATGGCGAAACAGTTTTTCTGTAAGGAATCAGTGGTGAATGGTGTTAAGTTGAAAGTCAATAGTGCGATGAAAATGGAGGTGATTATTACGAATTTGAGTAAGGATGTTTGGCTTGCGAGGAATTGGAGCCATTGCTTGGGCGGCAAGTGTATCAGTTGGTGGAAGGTCAAGGAGCCCGACGAGGGAGCAATAATGCCGGCATTGCCGTTTGCCATTGCCATGGATTCCGAGATATTGGCGTTGGGCCGCAATTGGCTGGAACTTAGCTTCATAAAATTTTTGTTATCGGTCTTGGCGGACTGATATTTTCTTTCTAAATTCATCATATCCTTCCAGACTGTGTTTCTTTCCCAGACGACATGGTCCCTCAAATGGGAGGACAGTTCGCGTTCGGCGTCCTGGAATTCAACGATTTCCTGCCTGTTGCCGTCGCTATCTTCTTCGTCATAGTCTCCTTCGTCGTTGTCGTAGTCATTGATCTGGTCCGCGTCCAGGTTAAAAGTGGTGGAGGGTTGGCGGGTATCCTTGTTCAAGTTGGCATACGTAAGAATGGTCTCGGAGATATGGTGCTGGATTCTGTTTATTGTGGCAGGGTTGAAGACGTGCGAGTGAAACTTGATGTAGTTCAGGTAGTTCTGCTTCAGGTTGGTGTTTAGAGATTTGTCGAACTTCTTGCAAATCTTGGAAAACCCGGTCTGGTTCAACTCGATAAAGTCCTTCAACTCGGAAAGTTGGGTGTAGACGGATATCAATCTCTTTTTCAAGGACAACCTGTGCTGGGTGATGGGGGAGAGGTAGACCGAGTTGGTGTTGGAAAGAGACGCTGAAGTGGAGGCGAGATTTTGCAAAGAGTTCGCGTTGTTGGTGGTGTTTGAGACCTGGGTACGGATGACGGGCGCGGAATCGATGGACATATCTGTCAAGGAGGGGTTCGAGTCCGTAGAGGAGACACTACTGAACCTTCTTTGACGCTGCTGCGACTTGGACTTCCTGCTTCTTACCCCGTTCTGTGTTTGATGCTGCTGCTGCTGCTGGTTGAACAGCTGGTTGGCCTTGTTGCTGTTCTCTAGTTCCATAACATCGTCCTTTAGCTCGTTGTAGTTGGCGATGAGGCCCGTTTCTTGAGATATATAGAATTTATCAATTTTTTTCAGTTCTTGGTTCAAAGCAGCCACAAATTTGGAGATGTAGAACTGGTCATCTGGAGATGCGTCGGACAAGAGCGGCAGGCTCTCGTCGTCGGCCTCGTGGGGCTGCGCATTGTGGTGTTTGTTGTTGCTGTACAGCTTATCCTTTTGCAAGGAATAGATCAGCTTCTTCAGTTGAGAATAGGCCAGATACTTGGTAGACCATTCCGGTACGGAATTGAACTGCAACGAGTGTGAGAATTTCATGGTTTCTAAAACTGAGAGATAGCGTACCTCCCTTACCGTTTCTCTATACTTTGAGCTGAAGCGGTTGTCCTTATTAGTATTACGCGGTATTTTTTTATTTACTAATCAATTTTTCTTGCATGCAAGATATACTAAATTTTCCACACGATATAAGATTAGCCCTGGTCAGAAACCATCACGTGGCTGCAAACGACGAAAAAAAAAAAAAAAGGAACACGTGCTCGGGGTAATACCACCGGAATCTTAAAACGTTACCCGTATAAAAATAGGGTAACATATAAAGGCTTACTCCTTCCTTCTCCTCCCCACGTCATGCTGATTCCCCTTTCCTGACATCACCCGCCCCTCCCCCACGCTGCAGTGACATCAAGCTGGCGCGAGCACCCGAACACCACAGCAGCGCACCGGCGCCAGTTCCAGCCCTTCTGCCCCTCACCTCCCACCACCCCTTTTTTCGGATCAAAAGCAAGAAAACAAAGACGTTTCGCAGAAACAAAAGCTTCGACCCCTCAGCGCTGCGGAGGTTTCTGAGGGAGCTGCAATCCTTTCGGGGCCAGTTAAGCTTTTTTGGCTTTCTCGAGACTGCCCAGCACAAACTGAACACATACGAGCACACACACACACACATATATATATATATACGCTTGTGCTCTCTGCGTTTACCAACAGATCACAGCCTTTCCCAGACGGCCATCACACGCGCCATGAATTCCACCGATATCAAGCCTTGCGCTATCAACACGCCCGTT
Source organism: Saccharomyces eubayanus (assembly GCF_001298625.1). NCBI lineage: Eukaryota > Fungi > Ascomycota > Saccharomycetes > Saccharomycetales > Saccharomycetaceae > Saccharomyces > Saccharomyces eubayanus. Next base: position 647,587 of record NC_030973.1, read on the forward strand.
TCTGCCCACATCACGTTCCACTATAAGCCGGCTACGGACAGGAGCAGCAGCTGCTGCTCCTCGTCCGCCGGCTCGAACTCCTGCTCCCCCAGGGGCAGCTCTGCCGGCCTGCCGTCCACCCTATCGAGCGAAAACGAGATCATCGAGACCGTGCTGAACGTGTCTGCGCCCGCCGCCGCCGACCCAACGCCGCCCTCGTTGTTCAAGAGTAACTACACCGCTGCCGTCGCCACGAGGTCGAGCTCGTGCTCGACCTCGCCGTCCAGACGCAACTCCGTACTGCCCGCGGGCGACTTCCACCAGTGTGCGCATCACAAAAACTTTCAGAGAAGGGCCAGTGAGCCGCAGCTGCCCTCCTTCGAAGACCGCTCGTCGTCCGAGATGAAACGGTCTGTCTCGTACGCCCAGCACAACAACGTGATGTTTCCCATCAGAGACTTGCCGGAGCCCCAGACACCCGATTCTCACTCGGACTCGTCTTGTCCGTGCAACAGACACCATCACAGGAGGAATTCCGTCGCCGTCAAGTTCGACAAGCCACTATACAAAAGACTATACTCATAAGCGCTCCCCCACCCACTCACAGCATTTACCCATACATACATATGTCTCTTTCTCTGCCACGTAGTTACGTACCTCTCCGTCATTCTTTATATTCATCAGTTAATTATTAATTCATTATTGCCGCTTTTCGCGCTGCGCTTGCTCATCGCATCGCTTGAAGAAAAATGAAATAGTTTTGAAAAACTTTTGCCATTTCGTCCATACAAGCCAGACCAGACTACAAACCACAACATCGCGCTCATATCATGGTCACGTACGCGGGGAAACTGGTCCTGGCACCAATGGTGAGAGCGGGTGAGCTGCCCACGAGGTTGATGGCACTAGCTCACGGCGCTGATCTCGTCTGGTCCCCGGAAATTATCGATAAGAAACTGGTTCAGTGCGTCAGAAGAGAAAACACTACGCTGCAAACAGTGGACTACGTCGTGCCCTCCAAGGTCCAGGCAAGACCTGAGACCCTGGTCTTTAGAACGTACCCGAAATTGGAGTCTTCCAAGCTGATCTTCCAGCTCGGGTCCGCCTCCCCGGCGCTGGCCACCCAGGCCGCTTTAAAAGTGATCGGCGATGTCAACGGTATAGACATCAACGCAGGTTGTCCCAAGCACTTTTCCATCCACTCCGGCATGGGTTCCGCCCTCTTACGCACCCCAGACACGCTGTGCCTCATCTTGAAAGAGCTGGTCAAGAACGTGGGCAAGCCCCACGGCAAGCCCATCAGCGTAAAAATAAGGCTCCTGGACACTGAACAAGACACCCTGCAACTCGTCACCTGCCTATGTGCCACAGGTATCAGCAACCTGACCGTGCACTGCAGGAAAACGGAAATGAGAAATAGAGAGCAGCCCATCACGGACTACATCGCCGCGATCTACGGGATATGCCAGTCAAACAACGTGTCGTTGATCGTAAACGGCGCTATCCGTGACCGCGCCCATTTCCATGAGCTGCAATCCAACCACTGGAACAACACCAAGATCGGTGGCATGATTGCAGAATGCGCTGAAAGAAACCCTGCAGTCTTCGACCACCCTACCAGCGAGACGAAAGATGTCCTTCCCTGGGTTGCCGCCTGTCGCGAGTTCCTGCAATGGGCAACCAAGTTCGACAACCATATTGGCAATACAAAATACATGCTAAGCAGAATCGTCCCTGGGAAATCCAAGTTTTTCCAGTTCTTTGCCCGTTGTAAGACCCCAGAAGAGATCGATTACGTGCTGGAGCAACTCACCGACGATGGCCTCACACTGACCGATCCCTCGGAATACTTGGAAAAGTGCAGAACCCAGGAGAAGGCCTCGAAGAACGCCAACGTCAAGCAAAAGAGGAAACAGGCTGATCATACAAATGACAACGTTAAAAAGCAAAAAACACCTCTTCCATCAGATATATAATATATTCTAAATAAAAACGTTTTTTTAATAAAAAATGTATATACATATTGTTCTTAAATTTATATAGCAACTAAGTTAAATTACAGTGAATTTTTTTATTTTATTTTATTTTACTTTACAAAATTCATTTCATGTTTTTTAGCAATTTTTCTTTATCGTCAGTAGATAACATCTTGATAACTTCAGATAATCCATCAATGGCATTGTCGTGATCGTTTCTGATCTTCTTAGCTAAATCTTGGGCAAAGGTTTCTAATTTCAAGCTCTTTAGTTTATCGTCCAAAGTCTTGTAATTTTCTTCAATCCAAGTAGCCACTTGTCTATCATTATCATGGTCCACTGAGGCTGGGTACCAGGATCTAATTCTAGCAATCTTTTCCAATCTCGAAGCCTCGTTCATTTCATTGCTCAATCTCTTGATCAAATATTCTTCATTCAGTCTTCTTCTTAATCTCCAGAAGAAGAAACGACGTGCTTCGGTCCATTGCAACTCCTTGGAGATAACACCCTTGGCCACCATACGTGATGATCTGTCGTGCAAATCGGCAAATTGAATACTGATTTGTCCATAAATTGGCAGTAGTTCTCTTTCACGGTCTGCTAATTGCTTAGAGATTTGTTGATGTAATTCTGGTGTTAAGCTCTTGTCGGTCAATTTAGATCTCAATTCCCTGTATTTATCATCCAATCTGTTCATGGTGTCTAATAATTTTTCTCTACGGTATTTGATACCAACCATACCTTGTGGTTCAAGAACACCTGCTCTAGAATTCACATCAGCGTACATTTCCATTTGATCAGCATTGATAGTTGGATCAACAACGACCCATGAACCACCTCTTAACTCACCAGTAGGTGGGATGTAGATGATAATTGGTTGCTTGTAGTCCACTAATGCATCGACAATGAACGAACCGTACTTCAAAACTTCGTTGAACATATCACGTTGACCACCGGAGAAACCTCTCCAGTTGGCCAAGATCATCATTGGCAGTTGTTCACCATGATTGAAATCGTTAATAGCTTGAGCAGTCTTGAAAGCGGAATTTGGATGCCAAACTTGACCAGGTTCTTGAATTAATGTTTCAGCACTATTTGGATTAGCTGGGTCAGCAGGAACAAGGTTCTCTACAGTTCTTGTTTCGACACCAATAACACCCAATGGAATACCACCAAGACGGGCTCTACCAACAACAACACCTCTAGCCCACCCTGACAAAGTTTCAAAGAATGATCCCTTATCGAATAGACCATATTCAAACCCATTTTCAGTTTCACGACCTTCAATCATCCATCTGACATCATATGATTCGCCAGGCATTGGAGTGAAGTCCACTGGTCTATCCCATGTATCCTTAGTTTCCAAAATTGGAACTGGCATGTTACGCTTGGCTGGAATATAGGATATCCATTCGACAATCTTTTCTACACCGGCTAAGTCATCAACAGCAGTCAGATGTGAAACACCATTGTTGTACATAATTTGAGTACCACCCAGTTGTAAATTAGAAGTATAAACTTCTCTACCCAACATCTTGTTGATGGCTGGAGCACCAGTTAAAATGATTGGTTGACCTTCAACTTGAATAGCTCTTTGACCCAAACGGACCAAATAAGCACCAATACCGACAGATCTACAAGTGACCAAAGTAATCGTGAAAATGTCGTGGTAGGCTCTTGATGTAGCACCGGCGATTAAACCGGAACCACGTAAACACTCGACACCTAGCCCATCTTCAGCACCAATGATAGTCTTGATGACAAATCTTTCTTCACCATTGGTAACAGTACGTTCAGTCAAAACAGAATTTTCTTTGTCAAACTTCTTCAAAGCTTCCATACCTTCACTAGTCAAGTACAAGTATTGGAAACCGTTTTCAGGATGATCAACATCGTTCCATGCAACTTGGAATAAAGGAACAATTTCTTCAGCCATACCGATTCTAGCACCAGAGTTGGCAGCCAAGTAAATTCTTGGAATACCACGCTTTCTAGCATATTCAGTGACCTTATTGAAGAACTCATCTTCTTGTGGACCAAAGGAACCAATCTTAAACGTGATATCGTTAGCAACAATGACGAATTGACGGCCTCTTGGATATTCAGGTGTCTTAACAGTGATCTTAAAGGCAACCATACCAATAGCATTGGCACCAGGCTCTCTTTCAACTTCAGTCAATTCACCATTTTCGTCTTCAATTAATTCGTTAGACGTAAAGAAATCGTCAGCCAACTTAGTCTCTGCGGAGAAATTCTTCCATTGAGAGGACGAAGCTTGACGGAACAATTCTGGAAAATCATAAACATATGTGGTACCCATCAAATGTGCCTTGTAACGTTTTGGTTGCAACCATTCCTTAACAGCGTAAGGCGTAGCAATAGGTCTTAAGTGCATGGATCCTGGCTTACCCAAGGACTTGAATACCCATTCACCCTTTGCATTCTTAACTTCAGTGTACATTTCAGTCTTAATGACATAACCAGAAACATTATTGATCAAAGCACGCAATGGCACAGGAGCACCTGTTTGTGGATCCTTGATGATGATTCTAATTTCAGCAGAAGAAACACGCAATCTCAATAATCTCTTACCAAATCTTTCCAAGAAACCACCAAAAGCGGCTTCAACATCTTCTGGAGAGATATCAAAGACAGCAATGAAATTAATGAAGATGTGGTTCAAATCGGAGTTTGAAGTATCGGTAACTTCCAAGTTATCCAAGATGTCACTCATCAATCTATTAGCTTCTGAAGTTAAATATTCTGGGATAGAAATGTCATCACGGATATGCCCAGTTCTAATAATACCTCTTGTAAAGAATCTCTTATCTAATGGAGATGTCTTACTAACAGCTTCGTAGACATGGATATTCCTGTTATCAGTGAATATTGGCTTAATGTTGAAATTGGATAATCTTCCTAATTCCAATTGGAAAGCCAAAGCTGGTTCAATGTGACGAATTGTTTCATTTTCGCTATAGTTTGGACCATTAAAAGTATAGTACTTTGGATAAGAGCCATCCTTGAAACCAAACATGAATGTGATACGACGAATGGCAGCATTGATTAATTCTTGCTTATTCAAATCTAAGATTTCTCTCAATCTTAACAAAATATCCTCTTCGGATTCAAATCCTTCAGTAGAACCAACACAAACGTTAGCAACGTTACTCAAGGATGCAGAACTACCAGAACGATCAGGGGCGGGGCCGCTGGAAGAAAGTTGGTGACGAGGAATAACTTCCAAGCTTTGAGGCAAGATTTCATCGACATCATCTAAATGGTCAACGGCCATCAAAATACCTTCTCTCAAAGGAGATGATTGACTGTTGGCGACGTATGACAAATCAGAAACAGAGACAGCTCTATTYATACCCATTTTAGATTTAACGGTAGGGAAGGTAGAGAAGGCAGCTGAAGGCAATTGGAACTTCCATTCAACAATTGGAACTGTTACACCTTCGTGCACTCTGATTTCACCAATAGTGTAAGCACGGTAAGCACGACGAATGTAGACTTGGGCAGCAGCAGCAGTAACAACCGGATCCTGGTGAGTCAAAAATTGAAGTAAGACATCAAAAACGACGTAATTAGAATCAATCAAGTCCTTCAAGATATTCATATCTGGTTCGGAACGTTTTGGATTGGATGAACCATAGGCAACTTTAACAACAGATGATTTTAAGATGTGTTCAATTTGTTCAGTTCTTTCCTTGACGGATGGCAAAGCACCTTGAATCAAGATTTCTCTTGCTTGAAGAGCGACCTTAGCGGTAGCCTTGGATTCCAATTCAACGATGTGTTGCAGTGGAGTAGAGAAAATAGAGGACACTTTTGAAGACAGTTTACACAATGGTTGGTAATGCTTCAAGATGGCTAAGATCAGGTTATTTTTAGCCGAGACCTTTGAGTGAGACAAAACAGTCAAGGCAACCTTATCCAAGTCTTTTGAATTTTCGTCACGCAATTTCAAGATGATGTTTTCTTCACGGACATTTGGACCATTGAATAATACTTCAACTTGATAATATTCATCTAAGAAATGAACGAAAATAGAGTGTTCATGAGCTTCCAACCCGTTGGAGTATTTTTGAGCGATATCTGTTAATGGTTCCACAACAGGTCCCAACAACTTATCAGGGTTGTATTCAGGGTTCTTAACGGCCGTGTCGATGAGTTTGCCCAATTGTCTGGCTGGGAAAACAGCAGCACGTCTTAAAGAACGCGAGACCAATTCTTCCATTTGCTCATCTAGCTTAGCAGGCAGTCTCGAATGTAAGGCGGAGACATGTAGTTTCCATTCGGAATAAGGCAGTTTTGGATTTCTCAAGACTTCAATTAATTGTTGTAAAGAGGCGTTCATAATGACTTGGTTGTCATAACCCTTCAAGATATTTTCTAAAGTGGACACCAAAGATTTGAATTTGTAAGCAGGCTTGGTACCTTCAATAACTGGAGAACCGAAGTCTGGAAGCATACCTTCAAATGGTAGAGCGTGCTTAACCTTGGATGGATCATCAAGAGTCAAAATAGCCATGATGTCACCTGCAACAATGGTAGACCCAGGTTGCTTTAGTAGTTGAACAATACCATTTTCTTGGGAAACCAAGGGCATTTGCATTTTCATGACTTCAATTTCTGCGTAGGGTTGGCCCTTGATAATGTGTTCACCATTTTCAACTGAGAATTTGACTAATTTACCAGGGGATGGAGTACGCAATTGGGTTGGATCATTTTCGACTTCCAACAGAGTGGTCATGGAGTCGACAGACAATCTTGTAGCAGCGACTTCCTCCTTCCAGTAGATGGTGTGAGATTTCCCGCCAATGGCAATCAAAAGACCACCGTCTGACAGTTGACGTAGTATGATATCACATTTGGAACCGTTGACAAATAAAGTGTAACGGTCGTTACCGGACTTGGCGACGGTGAACTTGTACCTTTTGCCCTCGTGAATGAAATCCACGGGGAACATGGTCTGCAGAAGGTCCTTGGACAAGACTTGACCCTTTTGTAAGGAGTCGATGTACTTGTGACGAGCTTCTTCAGATGCTAAGAAGGCCTTAGTAGCGGCACCGCAAATGACGGCCAGAGTGGGGTCTGGCTTTTCAGCGGTCATCTTGTGGGTGATCAAATCGTCCAACCAACCGGTGGTGATTGTGTTGTCTTCGAAGTCTTCGGTTTCCAAAAGCTTGATCAAGTATTCCACAGTGGTTCTGAAGTCACCTCTAATGGATAGCTCCTTTAGGGCAACCACCATGTGTTTTCTGGAAGCCTGTCTGTTTTCACCAAAGGCAAAGATATGACCGAACTGAGAATCGGAAAAGGAATGAATATTACCATTATTACCCACGGAGAAATACCCCCAGACGTTGGAAGAAGAACGGAAGTTCAATTCATGCAAAGTACCACCGGATGGCTTGAACCCATCGTTTGGATCTTCTGATGTGATACGACAAGCGGTACAATGGCCCTTGGGGATGGGTCTTCTTTGTTTCTTGGTGGCATCTTGGGTCTTGAACTCGAAATCGATTTCCGAGGCAGAATGCGGGTTCATGCCGTACAAGGTTCTGATGTCACTTATTCTATGCATAGGGATACCCATAGCGATTTGTAATTGGGCTGCAGGTAAGTTAACGCCGGAGACCATTTCCGTGGTTGGATGCTCGACTTGTAGTCTTGGGTTCAGTTCCAAAAAGTAGAATTTCCCGTCATCGTGAGAGTACAGGTATTCCACAGTACCGGCAGAGACATACCCGACCAGTTTACCCAGTCTGACAGCGGCCTTTTCCATTTCGTGGAATGTTTCCGCCTTGGCAATGGTCACTGGGGCTTCTTCGATAATTTTTTGGTGACGTCTTTGCACGGAACAATCTCTACCGAACAAGGAGATGTTGGTACCGTACTGATCCGCCAACAGTTGGACTTCCAAATGGCGGGCTCTGCCAGCCAACTTCATGATGAAGATGGGGGAGCCTGGAATTTCGTTTGACGCTTGCTGGTATAGTGTGGCGAAGTCTTCTGCGCGCTCGACTTGTCTAATACCTTTACCACCACCACCTTCGGAGGCCTTGATCATGACGGGGAACCCGATGCGCTTGGCCTTTACCAGACCGTCCTCTGGGGAGGTACAGCAACCCTTCTGGTAGATGTCGTCGTCGACAGAAACCAGACCGGTTTTCTCGTCCAAATGGACAGTGTCTACACCGGTACCGGACCATGGGATACATGGCACTTTGGCGCTTTGAGCGACAATGGTCGAGGAGATCTTGTCACCAAGCGACCTCATGGCATTGCCTGGAGGCCCAATGAAGATGACTTTCCTCTTGGAGCGGGCCAACTTCTCGGGCAACAGCGGGTTCTCGGAGGCATGGCCCCAGCCGGCCCACACGGCATCTACGTCTGCTCTCTCGGCAATGTCTACGATCAAGTCTACGTTGGCGTAGTTGTTGTTATTCGTGCCACCGGGCACCTCGATGTACTGGTCGGCCATACGGATGTACTCCGCGTTGGCCTCCAGATCTTCTGGGGTGGCCATGGCGACGAACTGGACAGTCCTGTCATCGCCGAACGTCTCGTACGACCACTTTCTGATCGACCTGATCTCCTTCACGGCGGCAATACCGTTATTTGCTATCAGGATCTTGGAGATGACCGTGTGGCCACCGTGGCTGTTGACAAAGTCCCTTAGCGGCGACTCCTCTAGTTTATCTACTGTATTGAGACCGATGAAGTGGTCGGGGAGTTTTGTGTGTCTTTCCGAGTAGTTTGTAGTTTCGTACTCCATCTTCTGTGGAGACGACTCGAATAAGCTTTCTTCGCTCATGGTTGGTTTTTTGGTTTTTTTCTCTTTTCGGGTGGCGAGAAAAAAAAAAACGTCAAAGACAAAAAGCTGTTATTATGCTATTGTATTTGTATGGTATCGTATGGGATTATTACAACACACGAATAAATAATATAGGGTTATTTCGTTTCCTATTTTTCTTGCTGTTTTAAAGCTGGAGGGAGGATGAAGAGGAAAGGGAGGTAGCTTTATGAATCTGAATTCCAATTCGGGTTCAAATAGTTATCTAGTTTATTGTTCAAATAAAGAAATATGGGAAAAAGGGGCGGGGGGAGGGAGGAGATGTAGAATATATAAACTTCTATAAGCACATGCACCGATCACTGACTGATAAAAAAAAACAGAATAGCACAACAAATATATATAGAGATGCAAACTGCGATTGCAAAATTAGGGAATATTGGTTTTTGCTGATTTTTTTTATTTTATTATCTCCAGGCAAACTGTACGAAAGGGATAAAAGAATAGAAGAAGAAAGAAAAGCAGAACAAACCAAAACAACAGTAGAGCCGATAACAATTGTAGCAGTGATTACGCTGGCGTGTAGTGTACCGGATTACGAATGGGCGTGCTGTTCTTCTTATATATCTTGGCACTGATTGAGTCTGTAGCCTGGGGCCAACCAACCGGTACGGCGAGAGAGAGAGAGRGAGAGAGAGAAACGCCATAAGAGCGGTTGAATTTGAATTTGACTTGTTGGCACAACGCGCGCGCGGCCGCCATGTGAAGATTGCAGCGGGCTACGATTCGGTGGGCGAGGAAATTGTTGGGCGATGTTCAACAAGAGAGAAAGCATTCCCCGTTGGATGATACACTCGAGGCATATCGGGCCCAACGGTGGCAGGCAACGGGCGAGGGCGAGGGCGAGAGGTTGGTCCGGAGTTGGTCGTTCTTGTGTTGGTGGAGGAGGTCAACGACGGCGTGATGTGAGCTGAGCTCACTGTGACGTCGATGCGTTGCGGTTTGCTGCCCAACACTATCCGGTACGAACCTGACACTGAGTATGGTTTGTTCGGTTGGTTGAACGGATATTGGTTACCCGGGTGGAGGTGGAGTGTCGCTGTGCACGGCGGAGAAGCAAACTGTGTGGTCTGGTTTGTCTACGGAAGAAAAATACTGAAAAAAAAAAAAATAGTCAGCGACAGATACAGAGAGAAAGAGGAACGTTTACCTTTACGTAGGACAAAGGGACTATTCTGCGTGCCGCATCGATATCCGAGAACCTAATACGCTGCTGAGCTCAAAGCGTTCTTTTCTGCTTCTTTTGCCTGTACATACTACAACGTTATAACGTATCAATAGCGGCTCGAAATAACACACCACCGCCAAGAAGATCACATATTCACACACAGACACTCAGTCATACACATACACACACACAAACACACACATGTCGTGGTTTTCCGGAAACAACACGCCAGCCGCTGACGCGGCGGCGGTCGCCGACACAGGCAAGCCCAAGGAGCTGTCGCTGAAGCAGAGTCTGGGCTTCGAGCCGAACATCAACAACATAATAGCGGGTCCCGGGGGGCTCCACGTCGACAGCGCCAGGCTGCACCCCTTGGCGGGCCTGGACAAGGGCGTGGAGTACCTGGACCTGGAGGAAGAGCAGTTGTCTTCGCTGGAGGGCTCCCAGGGTCTGATCCCGTCCCGTGGGTGGACCGATGACATGTGCTACGGCACTGGGGCCGTGTATCTGCTGGGGCTCGGTGCCGGGGGCCTTTCCGGGATGATGCAGGGTCTGAAGAACATCCCGCCCAACAGCCCGGCCAAGCTGCAGTTGAACACGGTGCTGAACCACATCACCAAGCGCGGGCCCTTCCTGGGCAACAACGCGGGCATCCTGGCGCTGAGCTACAACATCGTCAACTCCACCATCGACGCACTCAGAGGCAAGCACGACGCCGCGGGCTCCATCGGCGCAGGGGCCCTCACGGGCGCCCTGTTCAAGTCTTCCAAGGGCCTGAAGCCGATGGGCTACTCCTCCGCCATGGTGGCCGCTGCGTGCGCCGTCTGGTGCTCCGTCAAGAAAACACTGCTTCAAAAATGACCAAGAGCAACCAAACAAGCAAGCTAGACACTGCTCTCTCTCTCCCTCTCCCTACGTACTAAAGGCGCTTGTATATAGCATTTGAGAAACGCAGCAAACGAACCAATGAAAAAAAAAAACAATAAAAAAGCAAAGGCAAACGAACGAAACCGCATGTGTAGATATGTACATATATAGAAGTACGTGTAAGTACTGCTAGCTATTGTTATATGATAGCCAATTAAAGGAAACAAAACGTCTCACTCGGGTATTTCCTAAAACCGCCAGAGCCGTTCCGCGCCGCAGCCCTCTCGACAAGCCCTGCCCGACCCTCGCGGAAAGCCCTTTGTCCGCGGCACCCACCCGCCAAAAACCGCCCACAACCACGGCTTGACCGTACTGGCACGGCCCGCAACCCGCAAAACCGGCTGCGGCTGCGGGCCTAACCCTCGCCCAGAACCGCACAAAACCCCAGGGACGTATCGAAAAAACAAAAAAATGCCCTGTTCTTATTTCCCTTCCAACCTTGCTTTGCTTTTTTTTTTTCTTTTTGTCTTTCGTTTAACCTGGAGGGATTGCTTCTGTATTTAAGCACTCTTTGTTGCGTGGAAGGTTTAAGAATCTCTCGAGGCGGGCGTACAGTGATCCCGCCATCGCACAAGCACCTCACATCATGAAGATTTTAACACAAGACGAAATCGAAGCGCACAGCTCGCACACAATAAAAGGTGGTATCGAGGGGGCCCTTGCCGGGTTCGCCATCTCCGCCGTGATCTTTAAAGTCCTTCCCAGACGGTATCCGAAGTTCAAGCCCTCAACGCTGACGTGGTCGATAAAAACAGCCCTCTGGATCACCCCGCCCACGGTCCTGACCGCCATCTGCGCCGAACAGGCGTCGAACAGCTTCGATGCCACCATGTACGGGTCCGGGGCCTCTTCCGAGGACGCCCTGGACGAACACCGCAGATGGAGGGCCTTGAGCACGAAGGACAAGTTCGTCGAGGGCCTGTCTAACAACAAGTACAAGATCATCACGGGTGCGTGGGCAGCCTCGCTGTACGGGTCGTGGGTACTCGTCAACAAGGACCAAATCATGACCAGGGCCCAGAAGATCGTCCAGGCAAGAATGTACGCGCAATTCATCACCGTCGGTCTGCTGTTGGCCTCTGTCGGGTTGAGCATGTACGAGAACAAGCTGCACCCAAACAAGCAGAAGGTCAACGAGATGCGCCGCTGGGAAAATGCCCTGAAGGTTGCCGAAGAAGAAGAGAAGCTTGAGAAGGAGGGCCGTAGGACTGGGTTCGTTTCCAACGAGGAGAGAATCAACTCCAAGATCTTCAAGTCGTGAATATATCTCCCCACCTCCTCTTCCTCTTCCTCTTCCCACGAAAATACATGCATATATTCAAGTATATATATAATTTAAAGTATAATAAAATTAAACTACTACACGTGACAGATCTCAACTTTATATCGCTTTTTGCTCGCTCCGCGGAGTTAGCTTTTACCGGTCTCCCACGGATTAGCCGTAAAAATTCCAACAACTTTTCCTAGTAATCAAGTCAAGCCTTCTTTTCCCGGATTCTATAAGAGGGGACGCAATTAGCCGCTATCGATTTGAAGTATTGTCACTCAGGAAAGGTACATCTCATCACACAACACCACCCAACACCGCAGCATGGACAAGAACAAGGATCTACTGGAGAACGAGCAATTTCTCCGCATCCAAAAACTAAATGCCAGCGACGCCGGCAGAAGACGGTCCATACTAGTGGACAACGAGGACGAGCTGTACGGGCTGGGCTCCGGCAGCAGTTCATCTGGCAGCGAGCACGAGGACGAACAGCCTGCCAAGAGCACTACCACGACTACGACCACGACCACGACCACGACCGCGGCTACGCAGAACCACAGCGCCGACGACGTTGCATTCATCCCGGGCACGACTGCGGACAACACAGAAACAGTAACACAGGTGGTTGAAACAGACGACAACGTGTTCAAGACGMACGTTCAGACCCTGAGCTCCAAGGAGAAGTCGAGGTACAGAAAGGGCTCGTCTGACTTCATCTCTTTCTTCGACGACATGGCATTCGAAAACAGGCCCAGTATACTGGACGGGTCCGTGAACGACCCCTTCAAGACCAAGTTCGTGGGACCCACGTTGGAGAAGGAGATCAGGAAGAGAGAGAAGGAGCTCATGGCCATGCGTAAAGATCTGCATCACGGCAAGCCCGCTCCGGATGCCGACACACCGGGCCTGGACGCCTCTACCACCTCCATCACCACCACCGCCCCTGCCTCGGTCGCCAGCCCAGAGACGGTCGTTACCATCGAGACTACCATCCTCTCTTCCAACTTCTCCGGGCTGTACGTGGCGTTCTGGATGGCAATTGCATTTGGTGCTGTGAAGGCTTTGATAGACTACTACTACCAGCACAACGGCAGCTTTAAGGACTCAGAGATTCTGAAGTTCATGACTACAAACCTGTCCACTGTCGCTTTGATCGACCTCATAATGTACTTGAGCACCTATTTCGTCGTAGGAATACAATACTTGTGCAAATGGCGGGTTTTGAATTGGAGCTCAACTGGCTGGGCTTTCACCTCGATCTATGAGTTACTTTTTGTCGGGTTCTTCATGTACCTGACAGAAAACATTTTGAAATTGCATTGGCTATCGAAGATCTTCCTCTTTTTGCATTCTTTGGTCCTGTTGATGAAAATGCATTCGTATGCCTTCTACAATGGCTACCTGTGGGGGATAAAGCAGGAGCTGCAGTTTTCCAAAAGCGCTCTGGCCAAATACAAGGATTCTGTAAACGATCCAGAGGTTATTGACGCTCTTGAGAAAAGTTGCGAGTTCTGTAGTTTTGAACTAAACTCCCAATCCTTGAACGACCAGAAGCAGAAATTCCCCAACAATATCAACGTGAGCAATTTCTTCATGTTCACCATGTTCCCCACCTTAATCTACCAAATCGAGTATCCAAGAACTAAAGAAATCAGATGGGCTTATGTGCTAGAAAAAATTTGCGCCATCTTCGGTACCATTTTCCTAATGATGATCGATGCTCAGATCTTGATGCACCCTGTCGCAATGAGGGCCTTAGCCGTACGCAATTCCGAATGGACTGGAATAATGGACAGACTACTCAAATGGGCTGGATTGCTCGTAGACATTGTCCCCGGGTTCATCGTGATGTACATCTTGGATTTCTATTTGATTTGGGATGCCATTTTGAATTGTGTGGCAGAATTGACCAGGTTCGGCGACAGGTACTTCTACGGTGATTGGTGGAATTGTGTCAGTTGGGCTGATTTCAGCAGAATTTGGAACATCCCAGTGCATAAGTTTTTGTTAAGACATGTTTACCACAGCTCTATGAGTTCGTTCAAGCTGAACAAGAGCCAGGCAACCTTGATGACCTTTTTCTTAAGCTCCGTCGTCCACGAGTTGGCCATGTACGTTATCTTCAAGAGACTGAGATTCTACTTGTTCTTCTTTCAAATGCTCCAAGTACCATTGGTGGCCTTGACCAACACCAAGTACATGAAAGACAGAACCGTCATCGGTAACGTTATTTTCTGGCTGGGCATTTGTATGGGACCCAGTGTCATGTGCACGTTGTACTTGACATTTTAAGACGTTTGAAAACGATCCATCAAATCTCTCTTTCCCTCTCCTTTTTTTTTTCTTTCATTATTCACAAGTGTCTGTATATAGTATATATGTTATGTACGTTTTTAGTATGGAATATTGTCGTTTATTAAACCGTTCACCTGTAAATCTCATCAAACGGTCTCGTATCTGCAAAACAACTATCCCAGACTTCGTCCACGATCTTCGCAGCATGCTCCTTACTTTCACAGTTGGGGTTACCTGAGACACTGATTGTAGCTCTTCTCTTCACACAGTCTTGATGGCCTCTTGCCACGTGGAACCCGGTGCTGAACCCTCTTCTCTTGAACTCCTCCCAAAATCTGCACTCCCCACTCAACGAAGAGGCCCTGATCTCCGAACATGCATGGTGCTTCAAATTCAACCAATCTACCTGCCATTTCAAATCGTCAAAATAATGGACCAGCTCGTGCGAAAGCGTGTCCTCCAAGTGCCACTTGTCACGCAGCCGGTTCTGACACAACAGGATACCTAGCTCAGGGTGGAACCCTCCACTCTTCCAATCGGGACAGTAATCGCAAATGATCTTGGACTCATCGAATTTGCTCTCACTACCCTTATTCAGCTTTGTGAGTGCTTGCACCATAAAGCGGACCGTGGGGGAGTACTTAAGCATCCAATCTCGATGCTCGTAGCATCGAAGACATTCCTTCTTCAGTGCCCGAGCTTTAGAGTCTTCCTCATATCGGCCTTTCTCCTCCGGCGTCAGACCTAAACCAGTCTTGTACTGCATGGTTCGTCTCCACCACTCAAATCCGTTATCATTATTGTCGACACCCATATCACACGAAAGCCTGGTATTCCTTACCCTCTATTGGTTCCTGCCTTCTCCAGATCGTCTGCCTCTTGTTCTTCAAACTGCTGAACTCTTATTTGGTCCACCTCGTTATGAGTGATAGGGTACTAAGTACGCCAGAAAGTGAAAAAAGTGAAAAACTAGTGGAAGAAAAGTTATGATAACAGTATTTTTGTTCGGATGAACAGGACACAGTTGTGCATAGAAACACAAAGCAGCAGTCGCCCGTTTCTCGTTTTGTCCAGCATGTCTAGTTCAATCTTTGGTCCTTTATTGCGCGCCATGGAACGCGTTAATTTACTTAATGCGCCCTACCAATCATTGACGTTTGAAGAACAGAAGGCCATGACCATTTGGCAAAGAGTCAAATTTTATAACTGGAGTTTTGAATTATGCGCCTTGTTTATTTTATTTTTGGTGTATGCATTCTACAAATTCGGTAACTCCATCAATTCCAAACGTGGGAACCGGATCTTCCAATCTTTCCATTCATATTTGGCCAACGACTTGAAGTTCTCTCGTGTGGGCTTCAATATTAACAACTCCAAGATCTTCACCGCAGAACACCAAAACACATGGTTTTCCTCTTTTGCCACTGGTAGATCCGCCATCAAAAGTGTCAATTTGAACCTACATTTGGTAGCTCGTAGCAACCCATTCTCCATGTGCTTGGAATACCTGCTTGGATTCTTCTTTGCAAGTTTGAAAAGTAAACAATTGGAAGAATTCGTCGAAATCGTCATCAAACCAAACGGTATCTACGTGGCTAACGAATCTGCCCACGCTAACAATAATGCGCAAGAAGTCTTGAGCAAATTCAAATTTGTCACTTCCATTGTTAACAAAGAATTTATGAATAAAGCTCGTGCTGAAAACTATTTCCTATCCATTGCACACACCAGCGAAAACGACAAGCTACCAAACAACTACGTCTACATGTCTGATGTTAACCAATTGTCAGGATTTATGTTACATTACTCCAAACCCTTTGAACTTTTGTCTCAAGCTGGTAACCTTCTAAAATTTATAAGTTTCACCGATTTGCCTGTCGATGCTCCACGTGATGACAAAGAATGGGAAGCTTCCTTGGAACCAAGAGCCATTATTCGTTGTGCTGTTCCTCAAAACGATAACGAATTAAACTTGTTGAACCAAATCATTGCTCTAGCCGTGGAAATTTACGATGGATGCACTCAAGATTTGGTCCAAAAGTCTCCAAACACATTCATAACTAACGATATCTTGAAGAGGACAACCAATTTGCGTCAACAGGAATTGAACAAGATTAAGAAGTTCATGAAGGAAAATGAATTAGAATTGGCAAAGGAAAAGAAAATAGAATCGGAAAAGGCCAAGAGACGTCAATTAAAGGCTTCCGGTGAACAAGGAAAAGTCGACCAAAAGATGAAAGAAAAGAGAGAAAGACGTCTAAGAAACAAGCAAAGAACAAGAATTCAATAGATTCTGTGTTTTGTATTTTCTCCGTTCTCTCCATTCTTTTTATTTTCTTTGGTTTTTGGTAAACAAAAGCCTACCATGTATCCATACGCTTGGATAGTAAATATGTACATTGATAAATAGTTTTTTTTTTAACTATCTTCATATTGTTATTTATGACTTTGATTTGAATCTATATACAAGTTTGTGCATTATCTGAATATATACAATTTGGCAATCAAATATCCAAACCTGGGATCTTGACCTCTTCGATAGTGATCCCGGAATCCAAAAGACCCTTCTTTTCTTCTTTTGGACTCTCCTTTGCCTTCTGACCAAACACAGCTTGTCTCTGTACCTTATTTCTCCTTTGTGCTTCCATTTCTTGTTGTTTGGAGAGCAGTTGGCGTTCTTCCTCCATTTTCAACTCATGCGCTTGGTGCAATTTTAATAGTTCCATGTTTACGTCACGTTCCTCGTCGATTATGTATTTGGCCCCGTTGAAATTATGCAAGTAGTTCCTCATCAAAGATGGTTTGACTTTGGTAACCTGTCCTTTAAATAGTTGAAATCGTGGGAAGTCCCTTAACACCTGGACCTTCACTCTGTGAGTTCTCTTTGTCAGAGCACTTAGGAGCACTCGGGTAGAACGGAACATCTTCGATCGAATAGCTTCGTTCGTTGCGTAGCTGTTTTGTATATTCTTTCTAGTGCTATTTTTACTAGCCTTCGAGTTCTGATTTTCATCGGAAAGAAGGATGAATTAAATTGAATATAACAAAAAAAAAACATATCGTGTAAATATACCAAAATAAAAGAAAATATATAGAACGCCAAGGCTTTCGAAATACACACTCAGCGGATTGAGACATGTCCAAAGTGATTAAGCCCAGTAGCGGAAAGGGTTCCAGAAGGAGTTCGAAGGGTAATACGCCTGATGCTAAGGCTTCTGCCCATGCAAAGAAAAAGGATTCGGTGAACCAAGATAAGCCCAATAATGCTTCTCAGATTACACCGGCAGTGCCGCATTCTCATCCATCAGATATGGTAATTCCTGACCATTTGACTGAATTGATTCCTGAGCTGTCTTCTTTCCAGCATTTGATGGATTCCGAGAAAAGATTGGACCAGTTTATTCATTTACAAAATTTACATATGAAGCAAATGGTAGCGTTATGGAATAACCCCAAGGTCTCTCAAGAATCTTCCTATCTTCATTTAGATAAACCAAATATAAAATATCTCCGAATTTTTATTTCAAATGTTAGTGAAAACCAACCTTGGCAAATGGACACGGACAGTGATCCTAGCCTTATGGCATTGGAGAATGCTTCCTGGACAATGAGAATTGAAGGCCGATTATTGGACACAGTGCAAGCTAACGATCCAACAAGAGAAAAGTTTAGCTCTTTTATAGAGTCTATAGTTGTAGACTTCAAAGACAAGGAAGATAATAGCGTGCCACCCAGGAAGGAGGATTCTGCTTCTGCCGAAGAAAATACCACCGAAATACCTAACGATAAAAGTGTGAATTTGAGTTTGCCTTTGCAATTTTCTCTGCCGAATGGTAATAACCCCACAACGAGCAACATGGTTCAAAATAATGGCATGAAGGAAGAAGAGACTGTTGGGAAAGACGGCAGTTCCACAACGCTCAAACTAGAACCAGTGAAATGGCAATACGACCCAAATAATCCTGTAGATTTCGATGGACTCGATATTAAGAGGCCGGGGTCTGAAAACGTTGAATGTACCATACGCATACTACGCAAATCGTCCCCTGAGGAGCCGTTTATGAGTTATTCTCCCGAACTGGCCAGGATTATAGGATTAAAGAGGGGGACATTGCATGACGCGATTTTTTCCATATACAAATATATTCATTTAAATGAGTTGCTCACCGGGGATGAGTCTGCATTTGAAACTTCGATGAATATTAGAAACAGTCACAGTAGTAATACCAACACTAATAGGTCACTCGATGCAAAACACAACCAAACATCCATTGTCAAATTAGACTTTCAGCTATTGACTCTATTACCCAGTGGCATGAAAGAATCTTCACGAGAAACAATGAAGTTAATGGATTTGCTAGCTCTAATTAATGCACATTTACTTCCATTAGAGCCTATTGAGATCGATTATTTGGTACGTGTAGATAAAGCATCCACATATGGTGAGTTGATTCTTGATATCGAGGTGCCCGATACCGATGCTCTAAAACTCAATAGTAAACAGAGGGAAAGTCAAATTGGGGCTGCCGAATTACATCTAAGCAATAAGGATTTGGAACAAATCAGATCAAAGATAGATTCGCAAGACAAAGAAATAAGATCTATCTTGACAAACTTACACGAAAGTAACAAACGATATCGTTTTTTCAAAAAGATTAGCGAGGACCCAGTTAAGACGTTAAATGATTGCATTTCTTCTACTTCCAATACCCTGAAGGTGTTATCCGGTGATGAAGGCTATAATGAAGATATGGTAAGAAGAGCACAGTTCTACACAGAAAACGAAGCCATGTTGCGTGAAAACATAGAAGTTATATTATCAAACGGGCGAATGTAAGTTTATATATGTTTATACACGGTTAATTTAAACACACCTTGTTCTTTTCGTACAGTTTGAAATCAAGAAGAAAAATAGTAGCAACCATCCATTGCCATTTAAAAAAATTCACACGCCAAGCATAATGATATTGACTTGAATATCTTTTCTTTAATAGTAACAGCGGTCTGTATATATTATCTCTTTTTTAAGTAAAGCGCTGAAAAATTTTCTGAAAATTTATAGTAGTTATTATACTTCAGAGATGAGACTTGTATCAAACAAGAAGTGATAACCAGATAAGGGGCCAAGGAAACTAACAAATGAGCTCCAACAATGGTGTTACGGGCAAGCTATCAAGCAGAGTCATGAATATGAAGTTCATGAAATTCATGAAGAACGACGACGACGAAAGTTCAAATTCTAATACACCATCAAACGCCAATTCAGACACAGAATCCACAGAACAGAAATGGAAACAGTTTGGTCGAGATAACTCAGAGTGGGATCTCAATAGTTGCAATGACGATGTGAAAGAAGACTCAGGCAAGGAAAAGAAAAAAGTAAAAAAACTAGTGTATAAGAAGCGACCTCATCTCATAGTCTCCAATGTTGGGTACAGTGAATTGCGAAAATCGGAAGACCTGATAACTGGAAGAAAAACTTTTGGCAGCAATACCGACGAAGCCAATCCCAAGAAGAGAAAGCTTGAAGAAGGCGAACAAGAAGAAGAAGAGGGAAAAGGCTATGATCAAAAAAAGGAAGCCGCAGGAAAACAAGACGAAGGAGAGGATGACTACGACCTGGATAAATTATTCAAGGATAGCATGAAGAAGAAAAAGACTAACCAAGTCAAGAAGCCGAAAAAGAAAAAGTCAAAACAATAGAGTGGATAACATATCTACATACATAAATATATGTATTTATTAATAAGGACATATCGTAAGTCCTTTTGTAGTATTTTCATAAGTTTTATATCATAGCACCCTATGGGGTATGGAATTTTTTATTTTTTTATTTTATAACAAATTATATAAACATTATTAGTGGTGTATCTGATAGGTCACCACCACCAGTATCATTCGTTTTATCCCTTAACATTCATGTTCTAAACGTTATTTTTCCTCATCTCAGCTACCCCATTCCAAGAGCAATTAGTTTTGCCGAGACTATTCTTCTCCCGAATTCTCTTAAGCTTCAGCATCATTCTTGTCGTCTGAATTTACCTCAGTGGCTCCGACCTCAATTGCCTCTGTGTGAATACTCCCATTTTCAACACGGAAATCTCCACTTTCACCTACACTATTCGTCGCGTGCATATCATGCACTTTTATGGAGTCCGTGATGGACACAGAGGTCTTTGTACCGTAGTTGCCAAATAAAGTAGTTTGATGTAGGTCTTCATTGATAACGTAGGGCGAAGAAATGGTATCCTTCTTGAGTATGAAGTTGCTCTTTGCATAGTTAAAGAGCGTGGAATGCAAATTGTGCTTGTAAGAAAACTGTAAAATAAAGGAAAACAATACGATAAGGATGAAGTTGGTGAAGAACTTGGTAAATTTTTCTTTAGTTGAAGTATAATTGGCGTAATTGAACGGTAGTTTTATTACGTGGATAGTATTGGCCGCAGAGACACTTGCCACATATGTGGAATCTGGGGAAATTGCTACTTCAGTAATGGCAAAACTATGAGCTTGCTTGAATATTTTAGAGACTGACAGGTCTCTTAGTTTCACAAGAGCTACCGAGTTATCATTGCTTGCCATTACCGCTAATTCACCCTTCACGTCAACATCCATGGAAGTGATTCCTTTGAATTTGTTTGTTACTTGTTTAGTTTTCAATACAGAGGTGTTTCCCGACTTTATGCTTATTTTGGTCAACACGATACCTTTACCCTTTTTCAACGAAGCTGCGATTAATACCGTGTCATCAGCTATCAAGTTTATCTTCGACAAACTCCAATTCTTATCGAAATCTGTCTTCCTTGCAATACAGCTCCCTGTAACGGTCGATATCACTTCTAWACTAGAACCGGTGATATAAGCAATAACCTTGCCGTCTGAAGAGAAATGCAAGTCTTTCACTTCCCCCCTAGTCTCAATCTCAAACTTTTCGGTTAAGTCGCTTGGGTCAATGATTCTCATTATAGCAGGTACTTTAGATGATGCTATGGCGGCCACGGTACCTTCTCGCGAAATATAAACCAGTTTTGTGTAATCATCTGGGTTCGTGGACTTATCAAAATCCACGCTGGTAACAAACTTCAATTGATCGTTCACTCCGTTGTATTCGAACTTCCTCAAGTGTTTATTACCTTTACCTTCCGTAATATTTGTACTGTTTTCATTGCAACCCAACAAAAGTATACCCTTCGAGGCATCAATTGCTGTGGGAGAATCGCCGTTCTCCTCCAACACAAACTCGCTCAACTCGCGGAACTGGCTCTTCTTACTATCTTTGGTGGGATCCACTCGCAAAGTCGTCAGTTTATTCGATATCCCATTGTTACCTTCGCCTCCACCGCCTGCCACAAGCAACGTATCATTGTCCAAGAACTTGGCACCATAAACAGGATACCCGACGTTATAACTAGCTGTCACAAACTTCATACTGTCTCGATCGTGCCGGTTTTATACCTATTTATGTCACACTTCCTGTCGTGTGTCCTCTTCTTGGTTTCTGTACACGTTTTATGGATTTTTGGATTCTTTTTTTTTTTCACCTTTTCTTTTTTCCTCTTTCTTTCACTATTGGACTTTCACCCAAATGAAGATGACTAACCAACTTGAAAGAACGGTTTGATTAGGCGGTTGGTTGGATATGCGCCGGTGAGAGAGCGGTACCAATGACTAGTACGTTACGCACAACGAAGAAAGTGCTCTCGATCCAATCGCACGTCATACATGGCTACGTGGGGAATAAGGCCGCGACTTTCCCACTTCAGTACAGAGGCTGGGACGTKGATGTGTTGAACACGGTTCAGTTTTCCAACCATCCAGGGTACGCCCATTTTACAGGGTTCAAGTGCAGCACGGAGGAGCTGGTAGAGATTGTGGAGAAAGGATTGGTTGGGGCCCTAGACATCAAGTATGATGCCGTGCTCAGTGGCTATTTGCCCAATGTACAGGCCTTGCAGAAAATGGCAGGAATAGTGGGACGGATGTGCGAGGAAGACGACAACGTGCAGTGGGTGTTGGATCCGGTACTGGGCGATAATGGGAGACTTTACGTGGAAGAGCAATGCGTTGCGGTATACCAAGATATTATGCACAGGTCTAAGATCTTCTTGGCCACACCAAACCAGTTCGAGATGGAACTACTGGTTGGGATGCCAATCCGCACGTTGGACGATGCCAAGCGCGGCTTCGAGCAGTTTCACGAAAAGTTTCCTAGAGTGACGCGAGTCGTCGTCACTAGCCTTGAACTGTCTGACTTTTCCAACGACAATGTATACGTAGTGGCAGGATTTGATTCATCGCTCAGCGACGAAGTGTTCTTTTACAAGATCCCCAAGATCAACGCAACCTTCAGTGGGAGCGGCGACCTGATCAGTGCCCTTCTCACAGACTCGCTACTGAACGGCCACGGCCCCATCCAGCAGCCACTGAGCACGTCTTTGGGCCAAGTACTGTGGCTCGTCACCACCATCCTGCAGAAGACGTACGAATTGAACGTGGTTGATCGGGTCCCGCATGACGAGGCCATAAGGATCAAAGACTTAAAGCTGATTCAGTGCAAAGACATTTTGAAGCGGAACCTGGTGCCCTCGATCGGCAAGCCAGAGACCATCAAGATATAGGACCGCGTAAAGGCTATACTCCTTCCTCATTGGGAGATGGCTGCTGCAGGAACAGGCCCAAATAGGCAAACGCATTCCTGATCGGGCAGTTGCAGGCACAAGTCGCGACCCTTTTTGGGAAACCGATCCTTCTTTGGATTTTTCAACATGGTGGGAAAAATATAGATAAAAATGTATAGAATTCAATATTGAAACAAATAGATTAAGAAACACAATTCATATTTTTTGGCAACTACAGAGCACATCGTCATTTGCGCACGCTAAAATAAAATATGAAGCTTATTTTCCTGTATATTTATATGGCACTGACTATTGCCTGCACAATGGCCTCGCCATTACCTGTGGATAACAAAAGGGTTTCCTCCGATTCCCTGGATCTGACTAAGAAGTATGCACCTGAACCTCCCACTACACATCACGTTGTTCTCGGAATCGTATTCACGGGTACTGATCATGATCCAAGGACGGAGCTTGTCCCCATAGGCATAGATTTATATGGAACCATGGTTCCCAGGACTGCGTTGAATTTCTATCAGTATGCTGACACTAAAAAATCTTACCGTAATAGCGAGAACCCATGGGACCGTGATTTAGACAGGATTTTACCGACTGGAGCCATAGAAAGTGTACATTTTTCTCCCTCCCCTGCTGAAGAAACATCGGATATGGCTTCTCTGTTTCAAGAAAATTTCGGTTTGACTCACGATAGACCAGGTAGGGTTTCCATGGCCAGCGATGACGAGGGTTCTAAGTTTATGATATGGACGAGTGGAATGCCTTATGAAGGCGACAATGTTGTGTTCGGACAAGTTACTTCCGGTTTGAAAGATTTGATGGATAGAGTGGCTAATGTGAAAACGGACGAAAATGGCAAACCAGACCAACCAATTACAATATCCTACACCTCAATAAGTGTAAACAAATTGCCAGATCCGAAGAGAGCCCATGAGCAGTATTTGGAAAGCCTCCAGGATTATCAAAACGGAGAGTTGGACAAAGGTGTCACTCTAAAAACGTACCTCTACTATGACAACCAAAGAGATTTGGAAGACACAGAATACAATCAGCTCCACCATCCATTGCCTAGAATCATGCTTGGTATTTCAGCCTTAATAGCTTGCTATGCTGTGGCCAAGTATAGGAAGAGGATATTTGGTAGATTTTCATCCAAAATCATATCTATTAGAGAGGATTGAAAATGCATCGTTTTCTCACCTTCCATTCAATATTCATTCATTGCATATTTATACTTATATATAATTTCTGTCTCCATCATGCTACTTATAATTCAATGTTTTATGTAACAGCTTCTGTATGGAATCCTTTTCCAGGTACTTCCCAATAAGAACAATCTTACATTCCTTATGGGAGCCATCATCATCACGTCGGCCTGGAAAGACATCATATGTGTCACGGACGCCCTGAATCACACGCACAGCAGGTTTGTTGCCTTCGATAAGTATCAAACCTTTAGTTCTTTGCACTTCCCAATCATGCTTATGATGTTGGGAGCCATCTTCCAATACAGTCAGGGCCCCAAAATTTTTCCATAGTAAGGGCTGCAAAAATTGTTTGAGGAATCTCTCAGTATATTCCTCCTCGTCTCTTAATGGTCTGAAAGTAAGCATGACCGTGCCCATTCGATGATCATGAATGGTCCCATCTCCCACACTGTTATCTAAAATGTCTGATACTCGTATACTGTCGTATGCGTGAATATCCAACAGCTTGTCGATCGAAGTTTCGCTATACTTCGTGAAATACATGGGGGCAATGCAATTGATTTCCCGTATTCTTTTCTGTAACTGCTTGATCGTATTGGGCGAGTGCTCGATCTTATCGTATTTGTTCATTATGATGCGATCTGCCATGGCTAGCTGGAAGTGTGCAATAGTCAGATTCCCCTCCAACCCGACTTTATCCCCATGCCAATGAGCGTCAACAGAAACATCATCCAAACACTTCAATATGTGTTCACAATCCAGAACAGTAATGATCCCATCGATATAAACACTACTATTCAGTCCTTCATCTTGCCAAAACATCTTGGCGATAGGAGCAGGGTCTGCAATACCGGATGTTTCCAGAAGAATGTAATCGATCTTACCAGGAGAACGTTCCACCATATCTTCAATGGCCTTGACACCTATATTTTTCAGGGAGCAGCACAAACATCCGTTACCTAAATCTAACCATTCTTGATAACTGGACGACCCATTTTTGATGGTCATAGCTTTTTCGATTTCACTGGAATCTCCAAATTCATTCAAAATTACAGCAATCTTTTTATCCGCACCCTTTAATGCTATTTTTTCCAATAAAGTCGATTTTCCTGATCCTAAATAACCAGTGATGATGCTCACAGGGATACGTTTCCTCTTTTGTAACCCCTTCATATTATTACCTACACTTTCCATTTGCTTATTCACTCTTTCCACTTTGGCGTCGCTAACAATATTCCCACCATCATACGAAACATTTTCCAGTATTTCTTGTAAATTYGTCTCTTCACCTGTCACTAGGCTGGGCAATTCCCCATCTTCCTCTTCATTATACTTAATATTCCTTAACGCAGACATTAGCTCACTTGGAAAACACTCTCGATATAGGCAATGCTATTGGACGTACCATCGCATCGAATTCCCATTATTACATAACATTTAAAACGTATAGAATATCAACAGTGAAAAAAATTGAAAAATGGAAAAATTCGGCCCTTGAATTGACTAGTTTTTAAGAGCCGACAACACATGTCGTGGCCATTAAAAAGAACATAGAAGGAGCAGGACTAAGTGGATAATCTCGTCTTTGATATACTGGATAGACGCAATTGTAGATAAGATAAGATAAGACAAGGCAAAACAAACCTGATAATGCGTTGGTCCGTTCTCGATACAGTGTTACTGGCCGTGATTTCCTTCCATCTAATCCAAGCTCCTTTCACTAAAGTAGAAGAGAGTTTCAATATCCAAGCCATCCATGATATTTTGAATTATAGTGTTTTTGACATTTCCCAATATGACCATTTGAAGTTCCCCGGTGTGGTTCCCAGAACGTTCGTTGGTGCTGTGATTATTGCAATGCTTTCCAGACCTTACCTGTACCTCAGTTCTCTGATCCAGGCTGCCAAGCCCTCTTCTATAGACGTTCAGTTGGTCGTTAGAGGTGTTGTGGGGCTTACGAATGGGATTTCTTTCATTTATTTGAAGAATGCTTTGCAAGACATGTTTGACAAGATTACGCAGAAGAAAAAGGAAGAGAATGAGAACCAGGAAATATACGTTTACGATAGCGCTGGTTCATGGTTTCTTTTATTTTTGATTGGTAGTTTCCATTTGATGTTCTATAGCACCAGAACCTTACCTAATTTCATCATGACCCTACCGTTAACTAACGTCGCATTGGGTTGGGTCTTGTTGGGTCGTTACAATGCCGCGATTTTTCTGTCTGCATTCGTTGCAATTGTATTCAGACTAGAAGTTGCTGCTTTAAGCGCAGGTATTGCATTATTTTCTGTCATTTTCAAGAAAACTTCATTACCTGAAGCAATCAAATTTGGTATCTTCGGCCTAGGGTTAGGTTCCATCATTGGTATCACAATTGATTCATATTTCTGGCGAGAATGGTGTCTCCCTGAAGTGGATGGCTTTTTATTCAACGTTGTATCTGGCTATGCTTCCAAATGGGGGGTTGAACCAGTAACGGCTTATTTCACCCATTACTTGAGAATGATGTTTATGCCACCAACTGTGTTACTACTGAATTACTTCGGCTATAAATTGGCCCCCGCCAATCTAAAAATTGTTTCATTAGCATCTCTTTTCCATGTTGTCATCATGTCTTTGCAGCCCCACAAGGAATGGAGATTTATTATCTATGCTGTTCCCTCCATTTTGTTGTTAGGCGCCACTGGGGCTGCACATCTGTGGGAAAATATGAAAGTAAGAAAGATAACTAATGTCCTATTCTTGACTATATTGCCCTTGTCCATATTGACATCTTTTCTCATTTCAATGGCGTTTTTGTATGTCTCAAGAATGAACTATCCAGGTGGTGAAGCTTTGGCTTCCTTTAATAATATGATTGTAGAAAACAATATTAAAAACGTAACTGTCCATATGAGCGTACCTCCATGTATGACAGGTGTTACCTTATTTGGCGAATTGAACCGTGATGTATACGGTGTCATTTACGATAAGACTGAGAACGCTACTATATTGGAAGACATTTGGCCTTCGTTTGATTATTTGATTACCCATGAACCAACGGCCGCCCAATTACCATTCGAAAACACAACCACGCATCATTGGGAACTCGTCAGCTCAACTAAAATGTTTACCGGATTCGATCCATCCTATATCACCAACTTTGTTTTCCAAGAGAATGTTAACGTTTTGTCCCTAATTAAACAAATTATTTTCGATAAAACACCTGCTGTTTTTTTGAAGGAATTGACTACTAATTCCATTATTAAAAGCGATGTATTTTTCACTTACAAGAGAGCCAAACAAAATGAAAGAACAAACTAAAACCCGCATATTGTATAGTAGTGGCTTCTTTTGCGGAAAATTATATACATATATAGAGAATCGTCAATAGTTTACCTCCACAAAGCATGGATTCTAAAAACTTTAGGCTTAGTTCAAAATCGAGAAGAAATATTATCATTAATTTTCTTTTTTCAATTAAACATTATATAAACGCGTTCCCACTATATCTCATTTATTTTATAATAATATGACATTATATAATACAATAAACCTTTTCACTCTCTTTCTTCAGTATCTGTGGAAGAAGAATCATCACCAAAGGCTATTTCTCTAATTTGTACAATCCAAGAATCCATCAACAGCTCAACCGCACTGGCTCTCTTGGAAGGATTTTGAATAAGACATCTCTCTAAAAATTTCCTACCAGCAGAGGATACCTCATCTTTATTGGGGAACTGCGGAGTGTGTCCGGCCGCAACATGATACATAATGGCCCACTCATTATCGAGGTTAGACCATGGCCGCCTACCAGTAATCATTTCTAATACAACACAACCTAATGACCAAACGTCATCCGCCCCAAATTTGCCTTTACTGGTAGAACCAGTAATCGATTCCGGCGCCATATACATAGGTGTCCCCATCATATCTTGCAGACCGTTTTCGTTGTTTTTCGCTGCCTTTGAATCCGAAGCGTGAGCGTCTTCTTCATGCTCACCGTCTGCGTCTTCAGTTCTGTTCATACTAGCCAGTCTGGTTCCATTATTAGCAATTTTCTTGGCAGCGCCAAAATCAACATACTTAATGACACCATTAAAGTCTAGCAGAATATTTTCAGGTTTAACATCACGGTGAACAATCCCAGATTCATGCAGATACGCAAGACCTTCCAGTAACTGTAATGTGTAGACCTGAGTGACCATTTCATCTTCAATACGACCATGCTCCAATAGAGCTGCTAAAGAGCCTCCCTCACAATATTCCATGAAGATATTGACTTTATCACGATGAACCTCGACACCATAATATGAAACAATGTTTGGGTGATTCAAAATCTCCAAGACACTCATCTCTTCTTTGATTAGAGGGAAAATCTTTTGCATTGCCTTACTGTCTTGAATATTAATTTCTTTAACAGCCAGAATTTCACCATTGTCCAAATCAACCGCAGAAAAAACTCTTCCAAAAGTACCACCTCCAACAAAATTCCTCTTTTGCCATCTCATAGACACGTTGGAGATGGAGGATGCCAAGGAAACAAGATACTTGTTACCTTTATCACTGTCATCTATCACTTTACCAGTTTGGTGTGGATTTTTTTTGATTTTTTCTTCCAATTCTATGATACTCTGTACACGGAACTCAGAGTTCACTTGCAACATCATATCGTCATCGAACACATCTTCTAAATCAAGATTTGATCTAGCTTGTTGATTAATCTTCTCAACTTCCATGGAGCGGGCACCTATTATATCGAAATGGGAGATAAGTAGTGACATACACTCTGAGATTTTTTGCTTTAAAGAAGAAAATTGACAGTCATCAAGCGCTAGAACATTCCAACCACTGACCATATGCATTGCAAATTCCATTGACGTTACACACCACCTAAACACCCTCTGATCTGTCGGATCACAGTCTTCAGCTAAAAACTTAAGCCACCCAATGCTTAGTCTCATCATTAAAAGTATAATTATGGACCGTTTTTCATTGTTGGCAACATTTATCCTCAAAAAGTTCAGGCCAAAATCTCTCCCGAAAAGAAAAATATTATTCAGTAAATCATTAACAGGACTTACTCTTTTAAATGTGGTCATAATCTTTGGATAATTCTTCAAAACACTATATGTGCATCTGAAGTATGCCTTATTTATTCTCTGCAGGTTATTTTTCACAGTCTCAGAAGAAGATTTCTTTTCCAAAAAGGAAACTGAGTTGCTAGCAATTTGTTGAAATCTATCACATTGATACTCCAGGGCATAACTGGATCCTTGACACATCAGATCTATTGAGTTTGAAATCACTTTTAAATTTAAATCTTCCGCTTTGATGACTTTATTATCCGATAGATTGTACATTTCACCTTCCCATAGCAATGGTTCCTGTGGAGTCAGCACCAGTACATAACCAAGAGAATTCAATCTTGTCTCTAATTCGTATAGTTCTTCTTCTGTGCTCTTACTATTTTCGAAGTCCGGTTCACGGTTGACCCTATTCCCGTTGTAAGATCTAGGTTGGCTGGTTAACTCATTTTTAACATAGTAGAATGGTGTACCATCACTTGAAATATCCGAACCCAGTGAAGAGTTTGAGTTCCATTTGCCATCCAATGCATTATAAATGGTCAGACTGTTATTGATTTCTAGTTTGGGTACCAAATCACAACCAATGTCTGAATTCTTAATGATTCTCAATATATCATCATCTTTACAACCCAATAATTCGGGGCTACCAATCAAATAAGTACCGTTTTGTTCTAGATACCCCCCTGAGTAGATAAGAAAGTGGCCGGTTTCCTTCAACTGTCTCAATAGATAGTTGTGGTCTTCTATCTTATATCTAACAAAATTTTGGAATGCTTTTGTTAAAATATTTGTAAATCTATTAAGTTTCCTTTTCATTGATCCAAGTATCTCGAATATTTGGATCAACCATTTTTCAGCGCCCGCTTCATCATCTAATTTCGGGGGAGTATTTTGCTGCCGTAAAAGGTATGCATGCAATCTGTGGACCAACCGAAGTGTCAATTTTGTAAACTCAGTGGCAATTAATTCACCAGCATCATCGATGTAATAGCCAACATTTCTGAACATTTCCCAGTATTTAAGTAGCAAATCTGGTTCTTTAGAGGTCTTGAATGAGTTCTTTCCACTGTACAAAATCCTTAGTTCCAAGATATAGAAAAAATACTGCAAAGCTTCGACAACAGTATGATCAAATTCAGGATCAATTTTCACGTTTAGAAACCAGTCTTTGCAATAAGAAGCAACAGTGAATTTCATCTGGACCGCTAATTTGATGTAAGTGCTGAAATCGTCCATCATTTGGTCAATCATCATTAGTGTTGGATTCTGTATTTTTCTTGCATAGGATAAGCGTATTAGTATGATATCTTTGACTAGACACATGGGAAACATCAATAAAAATTCCAAATCTTGCTCTAAATAGGACAAATTTAGTTCATTCCACATTTTTTGGTATTTCAAAAAGAAAAATTTAGCCTTTAAAATCCATGGTGCCAACGGAAAAAAGATTTTCTTCTGGAAAATCAGTTCAATATCCTTTTCCTTTATGATTTGCTCGGCAAATCGTTTACAATTAGCGGCAAATATTGCTGGATCATCTAAACTATTCAAATCGTTGTTAGTGTTCAGTTCAGCAGTGCTTTCCAAATCTTTATAACCAACAATCCATTTTTTCAGGTAGGCAATATTAGTGTCAAAGTTGAATTTGAAATTCAGCCAACTGTTCAAGGTATCTATCCTATTTCTGAATGCTTCTGTTTTAGTAATGGGTTTTTCGTTATGCATTCTCTTCACATTAGGCCAAAGATTCAGGACCCTATAATATTTGTCCACAAGTGACTTGATGGTCTCCCCGGCCTTTTCAGCGCTCATGTTATCGTCCAATCTGAAGTCCATTATTTCTTGGAATACAGAATCAGTGGAATTTCTGAAGATACTTAAAGATTTGCTTTGATCCTCCACGGTTCTCCCATTCATCCATGCCTTCAACTCAATCCAAATATCATCTGAATACTGCGTATTGAAGCCGGGACCCTTTCCTTGATTCGCAATCTTGGTCTTTTCATTTCTTACAATATCACCTTTCAACACTTTAGACAACATAGTTTGCCATTCGAACCGATTATTCACCATAGGGTTTTGCAATAATCTTGACAATAAATCCTCGGTTCCTAACATGTAATTCCACTCGTCGTCCGGTATTTCGCGTTCCTTATCGTCGCTACCATTCCTGAGCCAGTCCAATTTGCCTTTCAAATAATTCAAGCTCATTGCAACTACATTTTCGTTATTCTTTGTGTTTGACGTAATAAAATTATAACCAAAATTGAAATCATTATCTTTATCATCACCCTCTATCTTTAGGAGATCATTCATTTCTAGTTCTAATTCATCCTCGCCTTTATTGCTATGGTTTTCTTCATCGTCATCAAAATTGGACGACGCTACTATACCTCTTGTGTAATAGTCATCGTTCGCACGATTTCTCATTTTTCTCAGATACAGCTGTTCGTTCAATACGTATTGCTTTTTATACGTTCGGAGACTCGACGTGCTTCCACCGTGATGTGCTACGGACCGTTGCGAGCTGTTTGTTGTGACCAAATCTTGCAACGTCGAAGTGCTTGCAGACGCGTTTGTTTGTGATCTAGTGGCAATATGCTTACTAGAGCTTTGGTTCGTTAGGTTTTGTGGTGTAGACATAATCGATGTATTAGTTGTGTTCAGCGAAGCCAGTTCCGGCGATATAACCAATGTGGGCGTAGTCAATAATGGGTCTTGACTACTATTCATTGGAAGGGGCTTCTTAAAATTATCAGTTTCGGTTTTACTAGGATCAAACTTCTTATGCGCAGGAATAGACTGAGTGGACAGTTTGGGTAAAGATTGCTGAGGGTTCTTTGGTAGAGGCAAACCGATATTGGAGGGACGTCTACTTGACCTTGCCGATGAGCTTGAAGACCCTGATATGGCATTCTGATGGAAAAATTGGCCCTGCTGAATCCCCGGAAGACGATTGAAAAGCTGCACTGTGTTTAGGGGGGATTCTCCGGGACTATAAACTGCGTTCGGCGACCTGAAGTACTGAGTAGAATGCAGTCCGGGACTGATGGGCGAAGACGCTACTCGAGCCTGCGTAGTATTGGTATTTCGCCCTAGACTTTCGGATCTTATCCTAGATGATGAAGAGGAAGAAGACTGTCTCTTCTTCGAGCTGCCTGACTTCTCAGTGGACTCGCCATACGGCTTGTAATTGAAGTAGTCTGAATGCGACATTATTTGCGCCAGTCAAATAGCTTCGCAAAAAAAATATATCCTTTCTTAACACTAGCTGTTATCTGAAATCTGGATACCTTTGAAGACGGGACGGAGCGTGGGCTTAAGCTGATAGATGTGTTTAAATCTTTTGCGTTACTTTTTTAATTTGCTAACCAGCAGTTCGTTTCGAAAACACCCTTTTTTGCAACTCTTTTACAACACTGTACTCTCTACGATACTATCACACGAAAACAGCACAACAAAAACCCTTACAGACTCTTCTGACCTCCAGAATTGGCACATTTCAACATCTGTTTACCACCTTTATCGGTATCTTCAGTGTGTCTAACTCTTCCCATACAAAGAAAAAGCTGAAGGTGGCGCCAGTTGCCCGGGTGATGGGGCAGTAATAAAATAAAGTGGACTTACCAAAATAACGACCGGTAGAACGAGGAAGTTTCAGGTGGAGACAGGCAAGTTAGAGTATTGGCGACTGGTTAGTTAAGTGCTGTTAGTTGTGGCTGGTTTCCCTTTTCGTGTTTTTGTTTGGACTGGAGAATTGACCCCATAGAGATGGAATTGGACGAATGTTTGGAAAGGCTATACAAGGCCCAACTGCTGCCTGAAGTGACTGTGAGAGCGCTCTGCTTCAAGTTGAAGGAGATGCTGGTGAAGGAGTCGAACGTTATTCACATCCAGACGCCCGTCACAGTCGTTGGGGACATGCATGGGCAGTTCCACGACATGCTGGAGATTTTCCAGATAGGTGGGCCTGTTCCTGACACGAACTACTTGTTCCTGGGTGATTACGTGGATAGAGGGCTATATAGTGTGGAGACAATCATGCTGTTGATTGTGCTGAAGCTTCGGTATCCCAGTAGAATCCATCTGCTCAGAGGGAATCACGAGTCTCGCCAAATCACCCAGAGTTACGGGTTTTACACAGAATGCTTGAATAAATACGGTGGTAATTCGAGAGTTTGGCAGTATTTGACGGACATTTTTGACTACCTGGTACTATGCTGCATTATCGATGACGAGATTTTCTGTGTTCACGGTGGATTATCGCCCAACGTTCAAACTATAGATCAAATCAAAATTATCGACAGATTTCGAGAAATTCCGCACGACGGTGCCATGGCAGACCTGGTTTGGTCTGATCCGGAAGAAAGCAATAACCCCACGTTGGACCATCCAGATAATTCTGGGCAGCATTTCCAAGTATCGCCTCGTGGAGCAGGCTACACGTTTGGTAGAAGCGTGGTGGAGAAGTTCTTGCAGATGAATGACATGAACAGAATCTACAGGGCACACCAATTGTGTAACGAAGGTTACCAGATATACTTTGATGGGTTGGTCACCACCGTGTGGTCAGCACCGAATTACTGTTATCGATGCGGAAATAAGGCCTCGATTCTGGAGCTATATAGTAAGGACCAGTTCTACTTCAATGTTTTCGAAGAAGCTCCGGAAAATAAAGTGTTGAAGGAAAACAGTCTTAACAACAACTACTTGGAAGAGAATACTACGAATCCGGTGGTGAACAGGAAACTGATTGCCGATTATTTCGAGGACGACTCTGCCTCCACCGACGGTTCTGCAGATCCTGAAATGTACATGTTTTCAGACGTATACCAAGCCAGATCCGCTTCTAATAGACATGTTGATTACTTCTTATAGCTAAGCACAACAGGAAAGTAGTATTATAGAGACAGGGCACTTCTATTATTTTTACATATTCTATCTCTCTGGGTCATAAATGTATGTATATACGTATGTACTTAAACCAAACCCAGCGCATTTTTTCACAAGTAGTACAGTTCCAGGTTTGTCTCGTCATGCACTTCGTAGTCTTCCAAAGAGATGTGGTCCTTCAGTACGCTCCCACCCTTCTGCAAAACAATCTTGTTTGGCTGAGTGCCTATTTGTAAAGACAACACTTTCTTGAAATCACCCACGGTGTCTTCACCAAGGCATTTCACTTTGACCTTTTTGCCCAATCGGTCATTAACGACCACTTCAATCATCCTTAGAGTTTTTGTCTGCAGTCTTCGTTTTGCCACTCTTTCTCTCCTTGATCCTTTCCTCTCTCTTCAACTATCTTTCAGTCWAAATCGCGAATATAAAAGCAAGGGTCCCGCAGAACTTAACGTGATGAACTCTTGAAGGCTGATAAAAGGGGAAAGGAATGCTTCTCGATACAGTCGACATACAGCAGCAGCAGCAGCAACAGCAGCAGCAGCAGCTTCATGTCCTGTTCATCGACTCTTATGACTCGTTTACTTACAATGTGGTGAGACTGATTGAACAGCAGACCAACATCTCACCGGAAGTCAACGCCGTGCATGTGACTACAATCCATAGTGATACGTTCCAATCCATAGACCAACTATTGCCACTACTTGCCCTGTTCGATGCTATTGTGGTTGGCCCAGGACCTGGGAATCCGAACAATGGGGCCCAAGACATGGGCGTGATATCTGAACTCTTCGAAAATGCGAATGAATATTTGAATACGATTCCGATATTGGGTATATGTCTTGGGTTTCAAGCAATGTGTTTGGCCCAGGGTGCTACTGTCAGTGAATTGGACACTATCAAGCATGGCCAAGTCTATGAAATGCACTTGAATGATGCGGCTCGAAGATGTGGCCTCTTTAACAGTTATCCCGATGCATTCAGATCCACCAGATACCATTCGTTGCACGTTAATGCTGAAGGCGTCGACACCCTTCTACCTTTATGTTCGACTGAAGATGAGAACGGAACTCTTTTAATGAGTGCCCAAGTCAAAGATAGACCATGGTTTGGTGTACAGTACCATCCGGAGTCATGTTGCTCAGAATTAGGAGGCTTGTTAGTAAGAAACTTTCTTAAGCTGAGCCTTGAAAACAACATAAGTACAGGAAGGTGGGAGAGCAGGCGACTTAATGGTAAGTTTTCCGATATCTTATCCCGATTGGATAAAACTATCAATAGGGACCCCATATACAAGATCAAAGAAAAGTATGCCACTGGAGATGACGTGATCTACGTGAAACAATTCGAAGTCTCTAAAGATCCAAAATTAACGTTCAATATTTGTGATATCATTGAAGAGCCAAAATTCGTTATGTCATCATCGGTTATTAGTGAAAATAGAGGCGAATGGTCCATCATTGCATTGCCAGATTCCAAATCTCAGGTATTCACCCATTACGGCGCTGTCAACAAGACTACGATTCATAATTGGCAAGATAAACAAATTAGTTATTCTCTGTTGAAGAAGTGTCTGGATGGCCAGGATGTGGACTTGCCTGGTTCTCTCACGGTCATAAATGAGGATAAGTCTCAATTTTGGATTACCTTGGGAAAATTCATGGAGAACAAAATAATTGACAATCGTAAGGAAATTCCATTTATCGGAGGGCTGGTAGGCATTCTAGGTTATGAAATAGGCCAGTACCTTTCATGCAGCCATCGTACTAATGATGAAAATTCGCTTGTCCCAGATGCGAAACTGGTTTTCATCAACAATAGCGTAGTTATCAACCATAAGGAAGGAAAGCTTTATTGCATTTCTCTAGATAATACGTTTTCTGAGACCATTGAACAACTACTGGTTCATAGCTTCGTGGACAGGAAGGATATCAAGCAAGATCTACCGTGGCCGAAGCATTTGCCGGAGGGGACTGACTTTACGATTACAATGCCTGATAAGCAAGATTATGCAGACGCATTTGAAAAATGCCAGAGTTATATGCATAAGGGTGATTCCTATGAAATGTGTCTTACCACGCAAACTAAAGTGGTACCATCTACAGTGTTGGAGCCCTGGAGGATCTTCCAAACTTTAGTTCAAAAAAACCCTGCTCCATTTTCGAGTTTTTTTGAATTCAACGATATTGCCCCCAATAAAGATGAAAAGCCTCCCGTTCTATGCTTCTTAAGCACCTCGCCTGAGAGATTTCTAAAGTGGGACGCAGATACGTGTGAACTACRTCCCATCAAGGGAACCGTGAAAAAGGGACCGCAGATGGACCTAACTAAGGCCACAAAGATTTTGAAGACACCCAAGGAGTTTGGCGAGAATCTAATGATCTTGGACTTGATCCGAAATGACCTTTATGAGCTCGTTCCTGACGTCCGTGTTGAAGAGTTCATGTCCGTGGAGGAATACGCCACTGTCTACCAACTCGTCAGTGTGGTGAAGGCGCACGGACTAACCTCTGCCAGCAAGAAAACAAGATACTCAGGAATGGATATCCTCAAGCATTCGCTGCCCCCGGGATCCATGACGGGTGCGCCTAAGAAGATCACTGTGCAACTGTTACAAGACGAGTTAGAAAATAAACTAAACAAACACGTCAACGGCGGAGCACGCGGTGTCTACAGTGGGGTCACAGGCTACTGGTCCGTGAACTCCAACGGTGACTGGTCCGTCAACATCAGGTGCATGTACTCCTACAACGGCGGAGCTAGCTGGCAATTGGGGGCCGGCGGAGCCATCACCGTTCTGAGCACACTGGACGGCGAACTAGAAGAGATGTACA
The DNA here is from genome assembly GCF_001298625.1 of Saccharomyces eubayanus. Lineage (NCBI taxonomy): Eukaryota > Fungi > Ascomycota > Saccharomycetes > Saccharomycetales > Saccharomycetaceae > Saccharomyces > Saccharomyces eubayanus. The sequence goes on from NC_030973.1 coordinate 684,707, forward strand.
CCAAGCTTGAGAGCAACCTGCAAGTCTTCATGTAGATACTCGTATATAGACGTGTATATAATAAATATACAATCATATACATATATATATATGAATAGCACAGTATATTCGTATTATAGTAAAAAAAATTTTCGGTTTGGGAAAATGACGTTTTGTGCCGTGGAAAACCCTGGAAAAAGGATATTGGAAAAAAGTTAAAGTATGGCAGGTAGGGAAGACTTTCCTTTCAAACTACTTATCTACAATTTGGATCTTACGATTAGCGCGATCCACAAGCATATAGGTTACAAGATAACAAAGAGAATATCCGTGTAATACATAAAAGAAACGTGTGAGAGCAGAATACTAATTGTAATTGTAAGATGACTACGACCGTTCCCAAAGTGTTTGCATTTCATGAATTTACAGGGGTAGCTGAAGCAGTTGCCGATCATGTTATTCATGCCCAGAACTCAGCCCTCAAGAAGGGAAAGGCTTCAAAATCCAGGCAAATGTCCGGGACGAGCTTGAACGGAGGTGGAAACACTTCAGAATCCAAAGCCATGGAGAGAGTAAATTCTGTAAGGAGTAATGCTTCCAGCCGTGGTGGTAATGACGACGGCATCACCAAGAAATTGAAGAAGGAGAAAGAGAGAAGGTTCAAGATCGCTTTGTCTGGGGGTTCGTTAATCCAGGTGTTGCACGAAGGCTTGTTGAAAAGAGACGATGTACAATGGGGAAAGTGGGACATTTATTTCGCAGATGAAAGATTGGTGCCCTTCAGCTCCAGTGAAAGTAACTACGGGCTAGCTAAGAGAGAAATTTTTGATTTGATAGATACAGAGAAATATGGTACCCCAAGAATTTATCACATTGATGAGTCGTTGATAGATGACCCCCAAGAATGCGCAGATAACTATGAAAAGATTCTGATTAAACGGTTTGCCGGTAGAGATTCTGTCAAACTACCGATGTTTGATTTATTCTTACTAGGGTGTGCTCCTGATGGCCATATTGCGTCATTGTTCCCCAATTTCCAAGAAAATCTGCGTGAAAACTTGGCATGGGTCATACCAGTGGAGCACGCCCCCAGCGGACCATCGAATAGAATATCGCTAACTATTCCGGTGATTTGTCATTCTCACAGAGTAACGTTTGTCGTTGAAGGTGCCACGAAGGCGCCCGTTATCAAAACTATAATGGAGAGACCTGAAAAGGGGTTGCCCAGTAGTATTGTTAATGAAGGCGCTGCTGGTCGTGTTTCATGGTTTGTGGACGACGATGCTTTGATAGACGTCTTTGTGACCAAGAAGAAGTACAAGTTTTACGACGACGACAACTTAACAGAGTAGACGTTTTATTTTTTTGGGTTTTTATTTTTTTATTTTTTTTTTTGGATATTAATGACAACTAATGACAATACTATGATTAACCATTTCTTTTTAGCTCTTTCTTCTGCCCTCCCTCCTCCAATCTGCAACCGCAGCAGCTTCCCCTATACTTTCAAATTCACACAAGAAGTAACTTTACATAAAACAAATTTTACTCCACGAGAGTAACATAGTGTGTATATTTAATATATATAATATAAGCAAAAAACTTTAGCAAGAAATCAACACCAGTTGATATTTCCGGACAGCATTTTGCGTGGATGCCTTGCTAAAAGAAAAGCAAGCTCCTACATATTTATGTTTTCCTAATGTGGTCTTCTTAGCCTCAAAATGGCAAACTCGGATATCACAGCAAAGTGTTCATGCGAGACTCACAAGAAGGAGTACTGACCCTCACGTGGGTATATCGCCCGCAAAGTCTACTTAACATTACAGGAATGAATTGACAAGAAACAATTATCTAAATGAACAGAATAAGGGGGAACGGTTGCGAACAAGTAAGGTTTAGCGGGAGGCCAGGAACAAGCTTGAGAATTTCACAACTTGCTGAACTGCAACATAAACATACCCGCATCTATCTACCTTGCCATTGCCGTATCCCACCTAGCACTTGGCACGCTACACCACCCGACACAATGGGGTTTTTTTTCTGTCGATTACCTTATTCTTTCCCCTTGAGTGACTTTGGGTTGATATTTTATTCTTTCCGGCTATGTTCGTTGTTCCCCAGATTCTTTCCGCTTTGCTTAGACTGCCCCTTACGGTGAAGGCCTCGAGCTTAAACCGAGTGGAATAGTAATCAGGCTGCTGACCCCTTGCTGATACATTTTTGGGCCCCCTGCTGGTCAGGAAACGCTTCCTGGCACCCACCTCAAGCATTCAATGCTTAAATGGAATAAGATATCCTTGCATACTCCCGCGAGTGCTGTGTGGACTCCCTCATATTGGATGCCATAATTGTAATGGCCCAACAAGAAGGAGGTCCGATGAAAAGGGAATGCAAGGTTAGCAAAAGGTATAAATAAGAGACCTACCTTGCAGTAAAAGTAACTTTAGATCTTCTCTTGGGTAGTGTATTGTAGCCAAACAAAAGATTTCAAATACATCTGATAAAAAAAAACAACCAAACATTCTAATATCATGAAGTCTACCGCTCTAATTTCTGAAATAAAACCAAAGGCAGTGGGGTTTTCCACCTTTGACGAACACTTCCACTTGTTGGATACATCTGGTGTAGCAAAGGCCATTGACAATTCGCCGATCGCCGAAGTGGTGAAGAAATCGAATGCCGAACTAGGTAGGTTGGGCTATTCTGTTTATGAAGACGCTGAATACATTGGTCATGCATTCAAGAAGGCCGGCCATTTCATCGTTTATTTCACTCCAAGAAACAAAAACAGAGAGCCCATGATCCCTCCTGTAGGAATAGCCAATTAGCGAAAATATCGATACTAATAATAATACTAATAATGATAATGATGATAATTCCATTATATCTCTCTTTCTTTAATATTTATATATATGACAACTTAATTTATTGTTGAACTGTTTTTGTTTTTGTTTTTTCTTCTTATCTTAAGGCTGGTACGTAGTTATTTAGTTGCTTAGTAAACAATCTTTCTACCAGTAAAAGTTCTTCTTGCCTGTTGTCTGGCATCCGCACTTGATTCATCGTTTTCATCATCTTCGTCCACTTTGGCTCTATTTAAGACTTTGATGAACGAGTCCACTCTAAATCTCATTCTGGAGTGCATGTAAGCCTTGGAACATTTGATGTGGTAGTGGAAGTAGTTTCTGAATAGTGTTAACTGACAAATCGAATGGAATTGCAACTCTTTTGTTTGGAAATGACGTGGGAACAGAACAAACGTGATGAATCTTCTGCTTTGTTCCGCGACTTTGGGTGGCTGGTAGGATTTCTTCAACTCCAATGGAGGCTCGTGCGAATATAGAACTTGTGGAGCGGACTGGATCTGGCGGTTTCTCTTACGTGCATCTACGAATTCTTGCAAAAAGACCTTCCCAAAGATTTTATCCGTTTCATCTTGGAAGATAGTTTCGAAAATAATAGTGATTCTGTCGTTAGAAGGCTTGATGAAGATATTCTCCTCGTCACGATACTTGATTGTGAACAAAGTATTGTCTCCATTGGCAGCGACCTCACCGCCAGTAATCTCTGCCTCGATGGGCGTTGGTTGCTGCTGGCTCAATTCAGTGAACTTTGCAATGGCCAATTCAAAAGGATAACTCAATATGACGGTCTTCAGAACAGACAATTGCAAGATGGAGTCCTGAGTCAGCTCGTTCAATGAAAGTTGAAGAGTATAGTCGTAGCCGGACTCCACTTGAGCGGGAATAGTCAGCCCACCCAAGGGGGAGTAGTGATCGGCCAAGAACTTCAACAAGGTCAAAGAGCCGTCTAATTGACACTCAGAGACACTGACCCAGGCCTTGGTCTTGATACTCAAGAGCAGAATGGACTTGTCCTCGGCAGAATTCGAAATGTGGTAGGTGGTATAGTCGAAGTCGGACACGATTCTGTCCATGGTCAACGGCGAGTCCTGGTGGAGAGCCTCAATCGACTCATTAAGCGTCTTTTGAATGAGAAGGTTCTGTGGTTGTAAGTGTAGCATCGCTGGTTGACGTCCTGGGCGAGGGCTGTTGCTTGGGGCAGTTTCCACTTGTGTCTTCACTGTCTCTCTTGAACGCTAGTAAGCCCCTATGCTACACTATTTCTTGCCAAAATATCGTTAATAAACCGAGATCGTTTGAAACGAAAATGATCCAATATACATAGAATTACGTATATTGTATACTATATATATATATATATGTGACGGCATTGCTATTTACAAAAGGATATATGCAGTGGAGTAGTAGAGACGGTTGGCCAGCACATACGAATCACGACTTGCTTGGCTTCTTGGCCCCGTATTTCGATCTCGAAGAGATCCTGTTAACTACGCCGCTCAGGTCACCAGCGCCTCTGATGACGTGGTACTTCACACCAGGCAGATCCTGGCAACGGCCTCCTCTCACATATACGATCGAGTGCTCTTGGGCATCATGGCCTTCACCCGGGATGTACGCCGACACCACGTTCCCGTTAGACAGCCGGACTCTGCATGCCTTTCTTTGCGCGGAATTAGGCTTCTTGGGCTTCAGTACCATCACACGCAGCACAACACCCTTCCGTTGGGGACACTGGTCCAGCTGTGGGGCCGTAGTCACCTTCTTGCGTCTTGGAGGGCCGGACCCTCTCTTGATTTGGTTCAGCGTGGCTTGTATTGGAACGGTGGTGGAAAACATTCTCTGCGCCTGCCTCCAGGGCGCACACCATGAGCTGGACAGCAACCTCGACAACATGGCTCTTACTAGCCTGTTTCCTCTTTGTCCAACCTGCTTCTTAACCTGCCATTCCCTCGTTATATGGGTTTTTTCGCTCCGCAAAACTTGTTCTCGCTCGGGTAAGAGCCAAACTAAAGATAATATTGATGTTGATTTGGATATATACAGCTTGGGCCAGGTCTGGCCTGGCCCTATTTACACGGTGGGACGGCTATGTATGTAGGTACGTAAGTGGGCATGTATATAGGTATATATGTGCACCATTTATCATTTCTCATTTGTTCTTGGTTTGAGTGTAGCTGAACCGCTTCCTAGTGGGCGCGAACTCACCCAGCTTGTGGCCCACCATGTCTTCGGACACCTCCACAGGCACGTACTCCTTACCGTTGTGGATCTGGAACTTGAGCCCAACAAATTGGGGTAGGATTGTGGCGGCCCTTGCGTTTGTTCTTATCGGGGTGCCCTTAGCCATTGCGTCTCTGATGGGGAGCGGCACAATGTTGGGGCCCTTCCACACCGACCGTGATAACAGTCTAGCCGCGGGATGCATCTTGTCCTTGTTGATGACGACTCTTACTGCTGTTGCGTTAATCTTGCAGCGGGAAGTCGTTTTAGAGGTTGTGGGGCCTTTGCTAGGCACTTTTAAGTCGTCATTTCATTACTCTACCCTCAACGTGGATAGTGATACAATTCTTGGTTTCCGGGTGATGCTGAAAAATTTGAAAAATTATAAAAGTGTATATGTACATGACATAATGGCGATGAGATGATTTAGCTATTGGGCCATGGTTAGTGTCCCATAGCCGATAGTGACGATGTTTGCTTCAAGATTCGACCCTACCCAGCTGGCTTCTGCTGCTCCTGTTACTGTCGCTCTAGAGGAACCCGTCAAGGCAGCCCCAGAAGCCATTGTACCGTTAAAGAGACAGGCTACCGCATCTGACAGTGAAAGCGATGATGGTACCGACGAGAGCTCCGACGAGAGCTCCGAGGAAGGCTCGGATAATGATGACCGTATGCAAGTGGACTACGGAGTAAGCGAGGAAGACTCCAGCGAAGAAGAAGAAGAAGAGAAGGACAATCATGAGGAAGAAGACACACCAAGTACTCATACCACCGTACTGTCAAGATTTAAGCAAACAGTTTCTTTGCAAGATAAGCTGGATGCGTCTGATATTGTCGGAACAAAGGAAGACGAGAGCCTCGAGGAAAATGCTACTCCGCCACACCAATTAGAACAAATTCCTCAACCGGAATTTGTTAAAAACCCAATGAATCTAAATAGAAATTCATCAGAATACAAGTCCACCGGGTGGTTAAATACCGAAAGAGTGTTTTATGACAATTCCATGACGAAGCCGTTCTCAGATTACGAAAGTCAACTAGAACCAAGGCTTTTGCAGAATATCTGCAAGAATTTCTCGACAGACACTTTCCCCATCCAGTCGATCATCTTGGACTCCGTCTTGCCGATACTGAACTTTACCTTGAACATCTCCAAGAGAAACTTCACCAAGAGAATCGGTGACATCCTTGTAAACGCCGCTACAGGTTCGGGTAAAACTTTAGCGTACTCAATTCCCGTTGTTCAGACTTTATCTAAGAGACAGATCAACAGATTGCGTTGTCTAATCATTGTCCCCACCAAACTACTGATTAACCAAGTTTACACTACACTGTCCAAGCTAACCCAAGGGACCTCACTTATCGTCAGTATTGCCAAATTGGAGAACTCATTAAAAGATGAACATAGCAAATTTTTGAACCTGGAGCCTGACATCTTGATCACTACTCCCGGTAGATTAGTTGACCATTTGGACATGAAATCGATAAACTTGAAGAACCTTAAGTTTTTGATTATTGATGAGGCTGATCGTCTTCTAAACCAATCTTTCCAAGGCTGGTGTCCCAAATTAATGTCCCATTTGAAAACAGATAAACTAGACACATCTCCAGGCAATGTAATCAAAATGATCTTTAGTGCTACATTGACTACCAACACCGAAAAGCTAAATGACTTGAATCTTTACAAACCAAAACTATTCTTGAAGCAAACCGATAAATTATATCATCTACCTAACAAACTAAAGGAGTTCAACATTAACATTCCTACAGCAAAAAGTGTTTTCAAACCATTGATTCTGTTATATTCGATAAATCAATTCATGGCGCACTCTTCCACCGCCTCCAAGATCTTAGTGTTTGTAAAGTCCAATGAATCCTCCATCAGACTGAGTAAACTGTTGCAACTAATGAACGAAACTCGCTCGCAATCCAGCATTCTAACAAACCTCCGTGACCTGGAAATAATAATCAATTCTATCAATTCAAATAACTCCAAATCAGAAAATAAGAAAACCATTGCAGATTTCTCACACGAGTCGAAAAGCTCAAGAACAAGCATATTAATTACCACCGATATCATGTCGCGTGGTATCGATATCAATGATATCACTCAAGTGATAAATTATGATCCACCAATGTCTTCACAACAATACGTCCACCGTGTTGGTAGAACCGCAAGAGCCAACGAGATCGGGTCTGCCTATAACCTACTAGTTGGTAGGGGTGAAAGAACATTCTTCGACGACCTAAATAAAGATCTAGATAGAGATGGGAAGTCTGTCGAGCCATTTGAATTGGACTTCACCTTATTGGAATCTGATTCTGAGTTATATCACTCATCTTTGGAAAGCCTGAAAAACTATCACAATAAAAACACAGAAGCCTGATTGCGCTCCCCCATCTCTGCATTTATTCCATAACGTTCACCTTTTTTTTTAGTAGTCTCGTCTGAAAACTCCTGGGTATAGTAATATTAATGTGTATATATTTTGGGTATGTAACTGAAAACTTAAATTCGGTCTATATCTATTGTCGTTTCACAAGACGGAATACTCGTTTGAATGCACTTGTCGATGGCTAACCTTAACATCAACTCGTCATCGTTAGAGCCACCTTTCATTGTTATCTTAATTAGTACCACGTAAAGCGTAAAGTTCACTTTACTTATTATTAGGTCATCGTAATTTAAAATGCATCTTGATTTAAATTCGTTTAGTCTCTCGATTTGATCTTTAATCATGTTTTTAATGCTTGTTGGGTTTTCAGTGGAAGCTATAGGATTCCAAAACCCAGTTTTAGTGGCTACTTTCTTGGTGTTTATCGTAGCTATGGGTAATGAGCTCATCGACCTTGGCCGTATGGTGGGTCTTTCTTTGCCTGATTTAGACTCAGCTCCAGCATCGGTTGTTGCATCAGCGTTGTGGTTGTTATTGAATAACGCTGAATTAGATAACGATGTAGTTGAAAACCCCATCAACAAAACTGTAGAGGTCCATCTTGCTATAGTAAGCCCATGCCATAAAATCAAAATCGATATTACCAAAGTGGCCAAGTAATCAGATATACTTGATAATAAGTCCAATAATAAGGGATAAATGAACAGATACATTGTGTACGTGATGGTAATTATTGGATTCTTCGTTTTCAAATTACTGTATTTATTAGCATAAAACGTTTTATAGAGTGATAACGTTGATAGCACTAAATTAATCACTAGTATTCCATACCACAAAGTGATGTTTTCGTTTTGTGAATCATTGGCAGTAGCAAAATGAGAATGAGGAATTTGTTCATTGATTTCATTGTGATCATGGTTGCTTGTCGACGTGTTACCTGCTTCCACAAATAGAACAATGAACTCTTCGACTATATGAAATAACAGGTCTAACCCGACAAAACATAATGAAACGGMAAGTGCGAAACTCAATAGGACGTCTATTCTATTTAGGCCAAAGGGGAAAGTGATTGTCCCCGTGAACCAGACCTGGAATTGGGACAAGTTCTCCACAAATATGATAACTAGAGACCCAATGATATCGTAAGTGATAAAATGCGATAACGTGATAAAATTATTCCATGAATATAAGTGCCCCATTTGGAAAGTGATTAAGCATGCCAACATTTGCAGGCCAACAATAGATAACTGCATGTGAGCCTTTGGCCACGGTAAATTGGACATCAAGTCACTCAAATCCGGTATGGGAAGGGATTTGGCGATGTTTAGGGGGATTTTCACCTCAGGCTCTTGGAAAAAATTCATCGAAACAGAAGAATGCTTATAACGATGTCCCTTACGGAATGAAGTCCTTGATGCAGCAGAAGAGGGAGGTGTCTGTTGATGCGGTTGTAGCGTAGATGTCGTAAAGTTGAATGGAGATTCCAGCGTCAAAGAAGATCGTTTACCGTTTCCAGCGTCTGGAGATATGCCTCTTACCGGCGATCTTGTTCTAGGGGGAGGCGGAGCCAGCTTTGTTCCCGGTATATACTTGAGTGACTGTCTTCTATGATCATTGCTCTTCCCCTTCAACATACTGCCGTCATTGGCGGTATTATTAGCGGAAACGTTTTCGCCAAAGCTGAAGGAAGGATTGTAGATGATGCTGGAGCTCGAATTGTTACCTTCTTTAGCAGAATAAAAGAGCGAGCTGGGTCTGGGAGATGCAAAAAGCGTCCTGTTTTGTGACGGCATGCCGTCCGTATTTCCTACACCGTTCATATTGGACAGTGAGAACGACAAAGCATCGGAATCATTTAATTTGGGCGTTTGGAAAGCAGTTTCCGGGGACGAATTGTCCTCCTCCTGTATAGCATTCATTTGTGGCGTCTCCATGGCTGTCTCCCAATGCTGTTTTCACTCCCGCAAACCACTAAATAACCACGATGGCTCTTCCCAACTTCCGAATCACCTTGAAGGTCCATCGTTTCCAGTACTGAACATTCCTACTTTTAGGTTATTATGGAAAACTGGAAAACTTTTTGGGGCCGTATTACCCGCGCTGAAATTTTGAGGATAATAAAGGAAATCATCCACTATTGTAGTAACATTAAGACAGTGTATGGTGGATAGCGGTTTTGATGTTGTTGTTGAGATCAGAGCATGACGAAAAATGGTTGCCAGGAGTCAGTTTAAGGGAAGCAGTGCCACGGTAGCGCAGTTGATTGAGGAAGTCGGCCGCAGTGGGGGTAGGAGGCCTGTGTTCCAGTATAAGGTTCCACGCTCGATACGATGGGCTTCGACCGCCCTAGCTGTGGTGTTCGTGACGTATGGGGCTGCTTACACCGATATGTCGTGGAGAACCGCTCGAGAAGTGTACGGGAATGCCACCGAGGATGAACAACGCAGTGTATGGTTCAAGTTCAAGACTTTTGGGCCGGTCGCCCTTGGGGTCTTACCCATAGTCCTGGCCTGCGGTACGAAGCACGTAACATCGAGGCTAGTCACAGAGATGAAATGTCTACCGCCCGCCAAGAATAGCACGGTACCACGGTGCCAGTTGACCCGACACACTCCCTTCCGGGGGAGGCCAGTCACCATTCTCAGAGACATCAATGAGCTGTCCAAGAACAAAACCACCAAGATCTTTACCGGGGTGGGATCGCAGGGTATGGAGGACAAGGCGACGTTTGTGTTCTTCATAGAAGACAGAAAGGCGACTTCATTTTTTAACAGGTTTTATATCTTCTCGAGATCTGGCAGCGTAGTCAAGAACGACGCTAGGATCTTGGATTGCTTCTTCAACGATGCCTCAGTCAACAAGCTACTGAACAAGTCCATATTGACCCAGATTCTCTCGCGCACCTCTGCCAAGACTCAATTTCACTCCAATAATTCCGGATTTTCCATCAAAAATATTGTTAAGCCCAAACACTAATTCAACTGGGCAGAAGCACTGTATAAGATAGTATGTAAATAATTCAATAAATAAAAGTCTGTATATACAAGTGACGCTTACAACAACCCAAACAGCCTTAGCACGTAATCGAGCGCCAACGCGTATGTGAAGTACAATCCGGTGTTGATGTTCGCAGTGAAGTACTTCCAGCAGTTCTTGGGATTGTCAAGATCGACTTTCTTGATCATGTTGAATAGCCTGTAGGTGAAGATCCCTAGTCCACCAATAAACCCGGGCCCCCACAACAATCCACTGTTCAAGCCTGCAACGGCCAGCAGCGTGATCTGAGACGCAGACATGACCTTCATGATGGACTTTGTGCGTGGACCCCAAGCCAGCGCGGTCGACTTGATTCCTGCTTTAATGTCGAACTTTTTATCTTGGTGCGCATATATGGTATCGTAAGTCATACACCATAGATAACTACCCAAGTACAAGGGTATCATCGTGGGCCAACTCACTATACCCATGGCTGGGAAACCGAGCAACGCCCCCCAATTGAAACATGCACTCAATGCAGCCTGTGGATAGTACGTGAACCGCTTGAACAAAGGGTAGGTGAACACTATGGGTAAAGAGGCCAGGCCCAGCCACCAGCACTGTGCAGGCAGCAATGACAGGATGCCCATCCCGACCAGGGTTTGAGCACCCAAGAATCCTAGCGCGCTACGGGGACTAACTCTACCAGACGCAATGGGTCTTTCGACAGACCTGATAACCCGTTGATCCAGTTTTCTATCCAGATAGTCGTTAATGGTGCAACCAGCACCTCTCATTACCAGGGCGCCCACACCAAAAATACCCAACATACCAGCTGTTGCGCCCAAGGAGGCACCCTGCATCGTGGCCCCCATTAGAATAGACCAAGTGCAGGGCAAATATAACAGCCACGTGCCTACAGGCTTCTCGAGCCTCATCAGCTCTGCATACGGAATCCATTTCTTGGGCAACCGGGACACAAACGGCCCCAGTCCGTCCAGTCTTTCCTTGCGTGCCACCTCCAGCTCCTTCGGAGTGAACACTGGTGTTAACTCCTTCGACGACGACGACGACGACGACGACATGAACCTCTTTCTACCGATCCCGTTGATTCCAGCAACAACGACTCCGCCGCTGCCCACGATCGACCGCCCTAGCAATAAACTCTTTCTCTGCCAAACAAACATTGCTCGACCCTACTTCCCTACGACCGACACTCCCACCATAGTTCACTAGATACCGGGCCCTTTTGGCAACCTTACTTTCGCTTTTAATCTGGCACTTCTGAAACTTTTCACGATGCCGAAATCGCCGAAATGGCTCGTTTAGCCTTTTCTCGAAGAAGATTATATATAAAGAGGATCTATCCTGATAGTGATGAGGCAGTGCTAGTCAGAGACCCAGACCAGCGAGCTAACCACAATGAGCATTCACACAGCATCTGTCACCGCGCCTGTTAACATCGCCACCCTAAAGTACTGGGGGAAAAGAGACACCAAATTGAATCTGCCCACCAATTCTTCCATCTCAGTGACTTTATCGCAAGATGACTTGAGAACCTTGACCTCTGCGGCCGCTGCACCCGAGTTTGAGAGGGACACATTGTGGTTGAACGGCGAACCACATAGCATCGATAACGAAAGAACTCAAAACTGCCTGCACGATCTACGCCAGTTGAGAAAGGAACTGGAATCAAAGGACGCTTCATTGCCCCCTCTATCCCAATGGAAACTTCACATTGTTTCCGAAAACAACTTCCCCACAGCCGCTGGGTTGGCTTCTTCCGCGGCCGGCTTTGCTGCTTTGGTCTCTGCCATTGCCAAGTTGTATCAACTACCGCAATCCACTTCCGAAATCTCCAGGATTGCCAGAAAGGGCTCCGGTTCAGCTTGTAGGTCTCTCTTTGGTGGGTACGTGGCTTGGGAAATGGGCACAGCCCAGGACGGTCACGACTCCATGGCTGTACAGATCGCAGACAGCTCCGACTGGCCCCAAATGAAAGCCTGTGTTCTTGTCGTCAGCGATATCAAAAAGGATGTGAGTTCCACACAAGGTATGCAATTGACTGTGGCGACCTCCGAATTGTTTAAAGAAAGAATTGAACATGTCGTGCCCAACAGGTTTGAAATCATGCGTAAGGCTATTATTGAAAAGGATTTTGCAACTTTTGCCAAGGAAACAATGATGGATTCCAACTCGTTTCACGCCACATGCTTGGATTCCTTCCCCCCAATCTTTTACATGAATGACACTTCCAAAGGTATCATCAGTTGGTGCCACTCCATTAACCAGTATTACGGCGAGACAATTGTCGCCTATACTTTCGATGCAGGTCCAAACGCCGTGTTGTACTACTTAGCTGAGAACGAACTAAAACTATTCGCATTTATCTACAAACTGTTCGGCTCTGTTCCTGGATGGGACAAGAAGTTTACTGTTGAACAACTAGATGCCTTCAATCAACAATTCGACTCCGCCAAGTTCACTGTCCGTGAATTGGATCTTGAATTACAGAAGGGTGTTGCTAGAGTGATCTTGACCCAAGTCGGTTCAGGCCCACAAGAATCAAAGGAATCTCTGATTGACGCAAAGACTGGTTTACCAAAGAAGTAAGGTAACTTTCAATTTGATATGTAATACTCCTTTTTTTACAGTAGCTAGTATACGTCTATTCTCTACTATCGGTCCTAAGGCCAAGTTTCAATTTATAAAGCTTTTAATTCAGAGCAGCAATAGGCAACGAATACATCATCACTGTTTATAGTAGTTTGCACGTTCGATATTTAATTTATGGCAAAGTGCCATTAGTTTCCGATTTCCGCATTCGCAGTTGCATGACAGCAACCACGAATAAGCTCCACTTGTTTCAACATGCCAAAACCTTATCCACTACTCACCCTATATTTACTGCAGCCCGCACCGCACGCTGTAGGCTACAAATCAGTCTAGTTGTAGAAGCCTTCTTTGGTCATTACACGTTTCAAGTGCAAACACGGCTGTAACATATTTTTTCTGAAACAATACTAAAACACTGTTTTCAATTTAATGACTTGAAACAAGAAACCTCTACAGAAACATAGCTTTGAGCAAGCAATCCAAGCATATATAAACAGGAAAATAATGATCTATCACCAATAACTGTCATGGGGCTATTCCGCTCTTTTACGTTCCCCTTCGAAGCACAACAAGCAACTATAATAAAKACCGAAAAAGGAATCATATTTAGATGACTTTCTCTTCCGCTCGTTTCACTTACATATGCACGATTTTGTTGGGATTGACCAATATTGCTCTGGCCTCAGATCCAGAGACAGTTTGGGTCACTGTGACGAAGACTGATGAGGCAAATGGGGCTGTCGCAACCACAGTTTCGCCTGCATTGGTTTCCACATCCACCATAGTCCAAGCTGATACCACGACTTTGTACACGACTTGGTGTCCATTGACCATTGCCGCTGCCTCTACTACTGCTACCTCTACTGTTGCTACCTCTACTACTGCTGCATCTCCTTCAGTTTTTTATGCAACAACATTATCGCAGTTCAGTACTTTGACGTTATCCACTGAAGTTTGTTCACACGAGGCATGTTCTTTATCGTCAACATTACCAACAACGACCCTATCCGTCACTACTGAGCTTACCTCATACGTCTGCCCTACTTGTCAAACAACAACTATCAACTCGTCCCCCAAGCTGGAAACTACAACTGTACCATCGTCTAGTGTTACTACATCGTCGACAAGTCCCTCCAAGTCCTCATCAAGTACTTCAATTTCTTCAAGCAAGGCCAGCTCAAGTTCAATTTCAAGCATACACACAAGCCCCAGCTCAGTTGTAACTTCTACTGTTCAAAAAAGCTCCATTTCAAGCACCACGTCTACGTCTACCACGTCTACGTCTACCAGTTCAACTTCTACCAGTTCACCTTCTACCACGTCTACGTCTACCACGTCTACGTCTACCAGTTCACCTT
>NC_030973.1:699440-765742 GCF_001298625.1 Saccharomyces eubayanus
CTTCTACCAGTTCAACTTCTACCAGTTCAACTTCTACCAGTTCAACTTCTACCAGTTCTACCCCTAGTAGCTCTGCTCTTTCTTTGGTAAAGTCATCGTCATCGTTATCACCATCATCATCATCTACAAGCTCCTCGGTATCTCCGCCACCTTCTTCAACTACCTCCACAACATCAACATCTACATCCTCATATGCTCCATCCACGCAATCTTCCTCCATCGTTTCGACCTCATCGCCTGTTGTCATTCCTTCTACCACTTCCTCAACAGTCGAGGAAACCACCACTACTCAAAGTTCATCTACCCATACCAGCGAATTGGCCACCACAACCTCTTCCGAGGCTCCATCGCTTTCTATGTCCACATATTTCACAACTATCAGTGGTGTTACTACTATGTACACAACATGGTGCCCTTACTCCTCTGAATCTCAAACCGCTACATTAACTGGGACCCATGACACAACTACGACTGGCATTGAGACTTGCACTCATGAAACCTGTTTGGCGACATCTTCTCAGACTACAAATTCCGTAGTATCTTCCACGATCACACCTACAACAAGCGATGTTGCTTCTACAGCTACCTCATCATCTGAATGTTCTACGTGCACTGAAAAATTAGAATCGACATCGTCTGAAAAACCAACATCAGCAATTTCTTCTGAGCAAGACACCACATCCACAGAAATTACTGCAAGCTCGACAACTTCTTCAGGAGAAGATTTCAATAAACACGCTACCGGTAAATATTACCCAACTTCATCCAATACCGTATCTGGATCGTCCATCAGAAGCCAAACGACAATTTCGCCAAGCATTGGTTCAAGCTCTCAAGAACAATTGACGTCTTCATCATCGACATCTTCTCCATCTTCATCTACACCTTCTCCATCTTCATCTACATCGACGTCTCTTTCTTCATCTACATCGACGTCTCCATTTTCTCCATCTTCATCGACATTTACCCCACTACCATCTATTTCAATGTCGTCTGCTTCTACAAAAACACTATCCTCGACCAGTTCATTATCGCCATATAGTTCTTCGCCATCGTCAACTGATGAACAACCCTCAACCGCTACACCATCTGTGACTCCATCAACTAGCACTGAACTGACATCGACTGCTAAACCAGCCATTTCTTCATCATCCTCTGTACCAACGACTACTACGTCATCCACCTCCACATCCTTGGCTGCTACATCATCATCATCGACATCATCATCATCATCCGCCTCCTCTTCATCACAGTCATTTGTATCACCATCCTCCGTTACTACAGCATCGGAATTTTCCAGTTCAATTTCTGTGCAGTACCAAACTTCTTCAGTGGTAACAATCAGCCAATACATGGGTAGCGGTTCACAAAATGGTTTACCATTGAATAACATTTTCTTTGCCGTCATTGCCGTTGCTTTCAACGCAATTATCTAATAATATCAAAATATAAATATATCTATATACACACATATGTACGGAAACAATCCAAACGAAAACTATATCATAATAGAATACTTCTCGGTGTTGCATGCTTACTGTTACTTTAAGCTTATTACTATCTTCTTTTAATGCGGACTAGCGACATTACGCGGGGAGATGCATCCAATGGTAAATTGCAAAATAAAGGACGGTATAACGCAAAGGATAACAAACTCTGCCTCGAGACCACAAGACTACCAAGCAAGCGTGTGAATTCACGATGCACTTGAAGAAGGGGAAGAGAAGCATTGGCACGGTATGGCGACTTTTATGGAAGCGACTTTATTCGGTACATTACAAGACAAATACATACTCGACCAGAAGTAGGAAGAAGTTAGTGACGAACTTTACGAGGGTGAACGGGCTTTTACTGAGCTGTAACGGTGATACATTCCCCTACATGCGCACGCTGTGGAGGTATTTCAATGCACCTGGCAATTTGATGTTCGTCACAACCAATATCATCACATTCACGGGCATTGTCGCCTATAATACGATGGTGACTGTGAGTAATGAAAGGGTCTTCGAGGAGCAGATGATAGCAGCACAGATGAGCCTCGCGAAACAGAAAGAAGAGCTTGAAACCAGAGCTCTCGATTTCCCCGCAAATCACGAACAGATAAAAGAAGCAGATGATGCTAACTGCGAGCAGCCAGCGATCGAGCGTAGCGGGGAAGACCGATCGGTTAAACAGCAGAATGAACAGCTAGACTCTCCCATAAGACACTATAGTCTAACAGACTTGGTGCTGAACAAAGAGGCAAGAGTCGCAGATTATGACTCGCAGCGTGTGAAGGCATCTCTATTCCATATGCTATACGCTTACATGCTATACCGAGATACTATACAGCCAAACAGTGACTCTCCAAATCATAACAGTGAGGAGTGGCGTCATGAAGTAGAGCTTTTGACTAGGGACAAACGGCTACAGGGTGCCCACCAAAGGATAGACGTGTTCTACGACCTATGGAACAACCAATTAGACAAGATAGTGACGTCGCCTGAGAAGGTACAGAATTTCCAACTGCCGAATTGGTCCAAATACCCAACCCTATTAAAATTCATATGCACCGAACTCCACAACAACGAATTGACGACGCTGGATGAATTCAAACAGTTCTATGGTAAGGTACGATCGAACGAGGTGAAGAAGTTACTGGGGCTCTGGCTTTACGACCACTCCTTCCTTTTCCCTCGCAACATTTACGATAACAAAAACCAAGAGGTCTTCTATGACACTTTGATCAGCGACTCCATGCAAGACAACAAGATATTCCAGAAATACTCCTCCATAGTAATGAACCCAGATAACGAACGGACCCAGCTGTTCTTTCCCAACATTTACGCTCAGCCCGTCAACAAACCAATCCCGAGTATATCTCTGGAAACCTACACGCGGCTGCTGAGAGGGTACATCACCCTGCAGGAAACCAACTGCAAATACGACTACAACGACAATATATTCAAACTGATCAGCATCCTCAAAATGAACTGCTTCCTACAGCATGACAAGAAGATACGCACGGGTGCCAGCGTCAGAATCCTTCTGCCGAGAGATGAAGACCGCTCCCCAGTCCTCAACACCATCCCACAGGCAGAAAAGAAAACTTGCTACCAGATTCTAAGCAAGAACAGAGACATCCTTGCACTGCTGAAACGGATATCCGACATCCAAATAGACTCTTCTTAATATAAACCATGTAAATATGTACTTCTCTCTTATACTCATCACGTCCCACGACGCCTTACCAGATTTTTTGGTAAATTTTTCATCGATGAGCTCTAAAGCGAAGCTACTTTACTATAACTAGTGCCATTGAGGTATTCCACCACCCCCTACAGCACCACACACCACGCCCCGCTAGTTTACATAGGATGAAGTTCTTAACAACCAACTTTCTGAAATGCCCCGTCAAGGCTTGTGACACCAGCAACGACAACTTCCCGCTACAGTTCGACGGCGGTAAGTGCCAACTGGTGCAGGACGAGTCCATCGAGTTCAACCCGGAGTTTATGCTGAATATCATCGACCGTGTGGACTGGGCCGCACTGCTCAAGGTTGCTGGCGAACTGGGCAGCGTCACCTTGCCCTCCAAAAAACCCACCTTCCCATGTAGCGTCCCGGAACTCACCGAAGTCGGCATGGCAGTTCTAAACGATCTGCACGTCATGCTGCTGCAAACGTCCATCACCGAGGGTGAGATGAAGTGCAGGAACTGCGGCCACATCTACTACATCAAGAACGGCATCCCCAACTTGCTGCTACCCCCACACTTGGTATAAACAGAACGCAACCTCTGTACCGGAACACACAACACCAGCAACACCAGCGACATCACTATGTACACTGATATATACCTAGCCTCACATACGTATTGCACCACTCATGTAGCACAAGCAAATTAGACTGAATCATTACCACCACAGTTTCCATTTGAGCCTTCCCGTCGCGCGTGATTTGAAGATGTAGTTTCCAAGAGCTTTAATGAACGAGATATTCTCCTGTTTTAAGTGACTAAAACTTGCATAAGGTACAGCTATATCGCTAGTTTGAAGGTTCAGGGGCCTTAAAAGTAGCATCATAAGGATAACAACGAGTAAACATGGCTGGTCATCACCACGAACACGGGCATGAGCTTCAGCATGAGCACGAACAAGAACATGAGCATGATTTCCTTCAACGGCCTCCCACTGGATCAGAGAGGACTAGAAGCATATCGTTTTCTAAATTACTGACGCGGTCGTGGAAACGGAGTGGCAGCTCCTCCAATAACGTGAGTGCATCGAGTGTGAACTTGTACGGTGACGCAGGGGAGACCTCCAAAGAATCGGATCACAATAACAGTGGCTCAGACGGTCAGTCTTCACGATTTTCTAAGTTGAAAAGTATGTTCCAATCCGGTAACAACAGCAAAAATGCTAGTGCCCATAACAGCAGTCAGAGCAGTATGGAAGGTGATTCCACGTCATCTTCATCCAAACTGAGGTACGTCAAGCCCATAGCTTCTCCAGCAAATGCTCCTTCGCCATCTCCGCCCCTTTCTCCCACCATTCCAGAAAAGGACATTTTGCAGACACCCAGAATGGTGCATATAGATGAACACGAGCACGAACGTGAACATTCGTGTGGCGGGTCCCCAATTCTGCTCTCATCACCTTCTTTAAGTCCCACTATCGCTAGGGCCGGAACTGGAAGAAAAAGATCTCCCTCCACTCCAATAATGCCCAGCCACAACTCAAATGATAATAGCGGCAGCTCTGCTGCAAGACCAAATAACCACCGACACCACTCGAGTTCTCAGGGGTTTTCTTCTAATAACCCGTTTAGAGAAAGAACAGGCACGGTGCGTGGGAGTAACCCATATTTTGCATACCAAGGCCTACCAACACACGCCTTGTCCTCTCATGAACTAGATGAAGGCCCTCAGTCATACCCGAATGCTGGCGGCATTCATTTTTTATCTACGCCCACCTCAAAGGCAAACTCTTTGACAAACGGTAGGAACTTAAGTAACTTGTCATTAAACGAAATCAAAGAAAATGAAGAAATGCAACAATTCAGTAATGAAGATTCCTTTTTTCACGATATTCCCAAAGACGTGTCCTTGAAAGATACTTTGAATGGCTCCCCCATCAGAGATTGTTCAAAGAGCCCAGAAATTGCCCAATCGTTTCCGTCGATTGTTGTGGGGTACAGCAATGAGTTTGGCGAAGATAGCGACAAAGATGATGGCAATGAAGGGAGAGAACAAAAGATGAAGACCAAGAGCAAATCCAAACATACTTCACTCACTAAGCCAAATGGGAAATCAGCCCACCCAAGAACAAAGGTACCCCTAAGAAGAGCAGCATCAGAGCCCAATGGTTTACCACTAGTGTCTCCCGCATCGGCACCCTCTTCTACTTCGGCACCGAAGAAGCCGGATTCCTTCAAAATAAACGATAATAGTCTTGGTGGGTCGGCGCATCCTTCAAATTTTCTTTTCCCTCAAGAACCACCTCCGAAGATTTCAGATTTACAAGAGCCAAGAAGATCTCGACGTTTAAGAACCAAGTCATTTAGCAACAAGTTTCAAGACATCATGGTTGGGCCACAATCTTTTGAAAAAATTAGATTACTAGGTCAAGGTGATGTAGGTAAAGTGTTTTTGGTAAGAGAGAAAAAAACGAACAGAGTTTATGCTTTGAAAGTTTTAAGTAAAGACGAAATGATCAAAAGAAACAAAATCAAACGTGTTCTTACAGAACAAGAAATTCTCGCCACAAGTAATCATCCGTTTATCGTCACACTATACCATTCATTTCAATCTGAAGATTACTTGTACCTTTGTATGGAATACTGCATGGGTGGGGAATTTTTCAGAGCTTTACAAACAAGAGAAACCAAATGCATCTGTGAAGAGGATGCAAAGTTTTATGCTAGTGAAGTGACAGCGGCACTAGAATATTTGCACCTGCTAGGGTTTATATATAGAGATTTGAAACCTGAAAACATCCTACTGCATCAGTCTGGTCACATAATGCTTTCTGACTTTGATCTATCTATCCAAGCCAAAGATTCCAAAATCCCTGTTGCGAAGGGTTCCGCACAATCAACCCTTGTTGATACCAAAATCTGTTCAGATGGTTTCAGGACCAACTCCTTCGTGGGTACTGAAGAATATATTGCCCCTGAAGTCATAAGGGGCAATGGCCATACTGCCGCAGTGGACTGGTGGACGCTAGGGATATTGGTCTATGAAATGCTATTCGGCTTCACTCCATTTAAGGGCGATAATACAAATGAGACCTTTACGAATATTTTGAAAAACGAAGTCAGTTTTCCAAATAACAACGAAATTTCAAGAACTTGTAAAGACTTAATCAAAAAATTGCTAACCAAAAACGAATCCAAAAGATTAGGTTGTAAAATGGGTGCAGCCGACGTGAAGAAACATCCTTTCTTCAAGAAAGTACAGTGGTCTCTATTGAGAAATCAAGAGCCACCTCTCATCCCAGTGCTATCCGAAGACGGTTATGACTTTGCCAAACTGTCATCTAACAAGAAAAGACAAACCAGTCAAGATATCCATAAGCATCTCGATGAACAGGAAAAAAACATGTTTGAAGAACGTGTCGAGTACGATGACGAAGTCTCGGAGGATGACCCGTTCCACGATTTTAACTCAATGAGTTTAATGGAACAAGATAACAATTCAATGATTTATGGTAATAGCAATTCTTATGGGAAAATCGCATACACTCCAAACTCCAACAGATCAAGGAGTAACAGTCATAGAACTTTTTTCAAACGGTAAAGGGCTCTAACATATACATATCGGTTCTTTTCTTCTCCTCTTTCCCTCTTTCCCTCTCATTTATTCATTTATCATTTAACGAACTCTATTTCTTTCAAAATCAAAATCAAAATCTACGTAACGTTAGTTTTTCTGTTTCTTTTCCTTTTTCACCTTCTCTGTCAATTGGTCAGTAGTGTGTAACTTAAATATATCATATATCCCTGTTTCAATCTCTTGGCACTCTGTGGAAACCTCTGATGAAGCACTGCCCATCTTTGTTCAAGTGGACTAATTTTCTTTTCCACTTATTCTCTTACTATTTTCGACGCGCTACTCAAGAAACAATGGAAGGATGGCATATTGTGCCACTAACGAGCAAATACAGAGAAAGAAAGTACCAGAGTAATCAGAATAGAACCAAGGCCCAAGCTTTTTATGCAATATGGGGCTGATATCGAGGTGGAAAAAGAAGAGACAGCTGTCCAGCAAGCACAAGGCTCAAAAATCAAGAAAACCCGCGAACACATCGTTTAGACAACAGCGACTTAGAGCGTGGCAGCCCATCCTGTCACCACAGAGCGTGCTACCGTTGCTTATCATAATGGCATGCGTCTTTGCACCCATCGGTATCGGGCTGGTGGTCAGCACGATAAGCGTCCAGAGGTTGGTGGTAAACTACACTGAATGTGATGCATTAGCATCAGCCACGCATTTTGAGACGATCCCTTCCAAATACGTGGATTATCGCTTTAGTAAGAAAGTTACAACCAAACCTCAATGGATGGTACTCACAGATGCTAAGTCGGGCAATCAAACTTGTCGAATACAGTTTGAGATTCCACACCATATTAAGAAATCTACTTATGTTTACTATCAGTTGACTAACTTCAACCAAAACCATAGGGAATATGTAGAGTCCTTTGATTTGGATCAATTAAAGGGGAAGGCGTTGATTGGTGATGCTCTAGATCCCAATTGTGACCCTTTCAGGACCGCAAACAACAAGACGGTTTTTCCCTGCGGACTAATAGCCAATTCGATGTTCAATGACACATTTTATACAACATTTACGGGTGTTAATGGCACTCCAGATTACCTACTTACCAAGGAGGGTATCGCGTGGAATACAGATCGTCACAGATACGCAAAGACCGAATATAATGCATCTGATGTTGTACCGCCTCCAAATTGGGCTAAAAAATTCCCCGACGGCTATACGGATGAGAATATCCCTAACTTGCAAGATTGGGAGGAGTTTAAAGTATGGATGAGAACTGCTGCATTACCTAACTTTTATAAGCTGGCGATGAAGAATGAGACTAATGGAATAGGTAAGGGTGTCTACATTGCTGATATAGAATTAAACTACCCGGTAACATCTTTTTATGGAACAAAGTCCTTTGTACTGACCACTAACAGCATCATCGGTGCGGGGAACRAAGCACTAGGAGTTGTGTATTTAATTGTTGCTGGGATTGCCACTCTTTTTGCCATTCTGTTCCTGATAAAAGTCATATTTAAGCCAAGACCTATGCACGATCATAGTTATCTAAATTTTGGTACTGACGATACCCAATTTGAAGAAAATAGTATTACGAGTATTCCACTAAGAGAAATTTTGTGATCACGGTACTGTCTATTCTCAAGTACTGCATTTGACCTAGTGTCAAGAAAAAAAACGTTGTAATTATATATGTATATACAAGACAGGTAACGGGATACATGTGCATCTCATTGTTTTCCTTTTGTATTTTATATCAAATCTCATTCATTACATATAGATACCTATATTCATTAAATTTTTCTCAACCCGTTTCACTTCAAAAATATTGCTGATTAAAACCCATAATCATTATTGCGCCTCTTTAGTCTATCCTTCATTGCCATAACCCCACCATTTGATTCTGGTGGCGGCGTTGGAGTATTGGAAGTGTTAAAACTTCCCGATGTTTTACTCCGACCTAAGCTTGCTCTAAATTCTTGGCCTGCAGAAGGTTTAGAGGGTCGCGATACAGCCCTTCTCGGTGCTGAGCCAGAAGAACTTGCTGTGTTGTTATAAATGTTCTGAAAGGATTTGCTTGCAGGTGTATATTCCGGCACGCTCCCACTCGACGCAGGAGGATCCATGGGGTTTTCAGAAGAAGGTTTCCTTCTGCTGGAGAAGGACGATGAGAAATTATGAGAATTTTGCTTTTTCATATCGTGCTTCACTTGCGTATCTAATATTTTGCGCTCATTAGGTAGTTCTTCTTTCTCCCCTAACCAGCCTGGGAATCCCTGGAAGGGGTGCTGATTTTGATAGAATTTGACCAGTCCCTTATGGACCAGGGTTGAATTTGCTGTGTCACCATCTTTCTCTGTCTTAATGGATAAATGTGACAATGATGTAGATAACGATTTGGTTGATGTTTTGAACTTGTTCCAAAATCGCCCGGAGCCTTCCTGGGATTGTGACACTTGACTCATTATGTGCGTAGATTGTTGATTGAGCTAGTAGTTGACCTTGATGTCGTTCTGATTAGCGTTTCACTTTTGCACCTTTCGATAGTGTAATAACCTTTAAAAGTGAAAAATTCCAAGAACCCTTTTACGAGCTCATTTGGTACGTATTATTATTATTGCCCAAATGATAAGATCCACCGCAATCCTACTGCCAGGCTCACCAGGGCTGTTGTCTCATCTACTCCCAACCAGAGACACACATTGTGGCATGTTGTCTAGTCCAAAAGTTACTTATAAGTTGTATTCTTATGTACCACCTTGAATTTTTTCGTTTTTTAATGTTTCTTTATAAAAGTATGTAATACAAAAAAGAGATTATAAAATGTCGTTAATATACGCATAGCAAAACTTTTGATAATTCTTTTTGTTTAAGCCACCGTTTTTTCCTTTAGATAAATACCATACTTGTCCTTTAGTTCCTTCATGATTGGGTCGTTGATCTCTGGCGAGTATGGTGCTATTAGACCTGGACCTTTGATTGTACCATCTAGGACAAACTTAGTTGCAATGGCCACAGGATAACCCACGGTTGCAGCCATGGAACTGTAGCCACCGACCTTCCCGTAATCGACTAAAGTAGCTGTTCTGGTTTCGGTAGTTCCGTCAGCCCATTCAATGCCGAATTTATGCTGTAGTACGACCATGTCTCTTTCACCTTCTTCATATTGCATTAATTCTTCCAGACGTGCACAAAGAGTGTCTAGAGGGTTACCTCTTGGAGTGGTCTTTGCATCGGAGAACAAGCCTAACCAAGCAAATCCAGATAGGATTCTAGCTCTGTCTTCAYCATCTTTCCAGTTGGTCTTTGAGTCAATGGAGGCAACCAAATCTTCTCTAGAAGCAGACTTGGCACCCAAATATTGTCTCAAAGCTTCGTTCCATGCAATTGGCTTACTGAAAATCTCATTAGCATCGTCCTTCAACATACCCATGTCAACTAAAGCCTTAACGAACTCTGGGAAACCTTGGAATCTCAAAGTTCCTCTGATAACGGTTTCAGCTTCAGGAATATGATATAGCTCTTTGAAAAGTGTAGAATCTCTATTTGGGTAACAGACAAACGCATAACCAGGGTAGATGAAGTAAGGTTTAGCAGTAGCCATCAAATCTTCCGAAGAGATGGTCTCAATCTCACCGTCTTTCCAGTATTTGGCTGAGTTTCTCAAGGCTAATAACACACCTCTAGAAGACCATGAGAACTTGTATCCCAATGGGTTATCAGAATCTTCAGGAGCTGGCAACCCACCACAGTACGACAAAAATGACTTCAACTTACCACCAGCTCTGTGAACCTCATCTATAGTCTTTACCGCATACAAATGGTCGATACCAGGGTCCAACCCTATTTCGTTCATGACAGTGATACCTGCCTTATTGATTTCAGGTTCCAATTCTTTCAATGCAGGGGAGATGTAAGACGAGGTGACGACGTCGGTCTTAGTTCTGATGGCACTTCTTACCACATTTGGATGGAAAATATAAGGAATCAATGAGATGACGACATCGTTGTCAGCCAAAACCTTATCTAAAGCAGCATCATCGGTAACGTCCAAAGAAATAGCCTTGGAGCCAGAGGCCTTGGCCAAAGATTGTGCATTGGCTAGTGTTCTGCATGCGACGGTGACACTAATGTCATTGCTAGCTGCTAATGTGTCGATGACTGGTTGCGCAACAAAACCAGATCCCAGCAATAAAACGTTCTTACCCATATTCAAGTACACAATTTCTACTTATACTCAATTGTCTTGACGCTTATTACTGTTACTGAAGAACACCTCCTACTTATTACTACCAAGACCCCACCATTTATATATGATTCACCAGGTTAAATTCCATACTGTTGTATCATCATTGTTTTGATAATTCCGTTGGAAATTTCCAAGACCCTTATTATGGCCTTTAATTTCCATTACAAAGCGAGTTTTTCCAGTGGAATTTCAAGTCTACACTATGAGTAATCATTTGATCACCAACTTGGGCAATACTAACCATCCCAGTATACGCTTCGCTGTGGTGGGCTGGAAAAGAAACAACTGCTCTTACACAATCCTCGCCTGGGGTGATCTCGTGTGCGGTTGCCCTTAACAGTCTTACTATCTTTCCATCGAGCCTGGTGGAAATCATGGGAATGATGATCCTTCAAACAAAGAATCGTCATTCTACGGACAGCTTAGATACAGTATGGGATCCCTTGCATCGTTGACTGGCACAGAGTAGAGTAGAGCACCTTTCGTGAGAGTTAATTGGTTCACCTCTTAGCAGTCTCAGCCCTAATGAAAAAATTAAAAATGATTTCGAGCTTTTCTCCGCGACTTTTCCAAAAATCGGTATAAAAGCAGCTTGAAAATCAACTTTCAATCTTGGTGGTTTCCTTAGCTCTCTTATTTTTTGTTAAGATTTACTTTCTTGTTTTTTTAAATAGTCATGGGAATTTATCTCCATGACTATGCCATTTCTAGGTAGTCTATGGTAAACAGCTCCCGTAAATTATCCACACGTTTGTTGTCTTAATCGACAGCAACACAGAGTAAGAAGAAGCAAAAGATTTATTTCTTTTCTCCATCTTTTTTTTATTTTGAAGGCGTGTAACATCTTTTGCTTGTACGTTGCTCGATTTCATGGGCTTTGAATTGGTAGTCATAAAAATAATTCTAATTATCTTCTATTTTAATTATGTACATAAATGTCATCAGTTAACTACAAATGAGCTATCTATCAATATGCTTTTTGATTCACTAGTTTAAGCTTGTTCTTTCCCCCCTTCTTTCCGTTTCTTAGCACAAAAAACTGTGCCATGTATCTATCCATCACGTTAGATTATTTATTTGCCTTTCTTTCGTCTTTTTTTTCCTATATCTAATGGCTAATCTACACTATGTCTTCTTATTCGTTCACACAACATCCAAATACATTATTGCTAATCATACAAGTTTTTGTTGGTTTTTTAGTTTTAATTTACAATTTTTTTGGGGTTTTCTGGTAATTGTTTTATGATTTTTTTTTTTAGAATTTTCTCTTAGTATTTTTTTCTCTGGAATTCTTGATAAAATCATTCCTTCCTTTTGAGCGGCTGCTTTCTATGAGGACGCACTCCATTTGGAAACACGCTAGGTGAGTTATTGCCGGTGGGTTTCTTTACTGTTTTTCTTTCTAGACAAACTTCGATACCGTCTATCAGTTTCTTCTTCTTCTCTAGAGCATCGGTCTGACTCTTTTGCGTCTCGAAATCGACAACAGCAAAGTTATCTGCTGCCGTTATTCTCATGACTTTTCCAAACTCTTTTTCTAGAGCACTCCTCAATTTCTCCTCTCTCAAACCACTTGTTCCCCTAATATAGATTGGATAAAATCCGTCTTTATTAACAGTGCTGAAGACTGGTTTTTTCTTGTTCTTGCTACTACTAGCATTGTCTCTGCGGTTTCCCATTTCAAATTTTCTTTCACTTGGTTTCTTCGTTAGAGTTTCAGGTCTGATGTATTCAACTGTACTATTATTCTTGCTGATCCTGTCGGAATTCTCAGTCATTAATTTTGAGGCCCAGGTCATTTTTGGTGGGTTTGCAACAGGTTCTGGAGAGGGTGAGAGTGCTGGAACACTACCGTTGGATTCTTTAGTTTCGGAAGAATGAGGCTCTATTGGTTTGCCTTCGGTTTCTGATTCTTGTACAATTTCTTGTACCGTTATTTCTTCATTATCGACTTTACTGTTGGGAAGTGGGGTTTTGCTTATAATCTCAGAGGCTTCTTTAGCCTTAATTGGCAATGCCTTAGTTGGTACTGCCTTCTTTTCAGACTTTGGTGGCTTTTCGTCTGGTTTAACAATGGTTTCTTGCAGTAGAAGTTCGTTCTGCTTGTCAATTCCTTTCGCCTCACATACGACACCCTCCGCGTGATTTTTGGATTCTTTAACAGCAGATAAATCTTGAGATTGATTGTGATCAGCAATTGGCTTTTCCTGGTTCAATGGTTTAGGCTCTACGATCGGTTCTTTGGAAATTTCCTTTTTAGCCTTTGGTTTCGTTACCTCCGGAGAATTTTCCTTCTCCTTCTCTTTATCAACCTTCAAGTCCTGCCTTATTTTCTCTCCTTCATCTACAGTTGTTGCGGAGCTGTCTTTTTCAGGTTGGGGCAAATAATCCTCTCTTTGAAGATACGGCTTGAAAGAGCTGGGAATAAATCTGATAATATCATTGGTAATATCAAATGTAGAGCCACTGCTGGATGGTAGTAAGATAAAAGTTTGACAAAACTTGTAAACTGGAGTTCCCGTCCAAAACATTTCACCAGTAGCTATAATCAAGATGCTTTTGTGCAGATGTCCAGTGTACTGGAAATCGATGGTATCCAATTTGAGTTTTAAGCTCCGAACTTTGTTATCATTTCTGGAGAAAAATTTATTGATGTTTTCCCGTCCAGTAACTTTTACCGTTGGAAGAACATCATCTTTTTCGTTCGTTGATTTAGATTGATAATTGGTATGCGTCAGTTCGGCTGTACTAGCGTAGAAATATGCCAATTTAGATGGGTCAGTTCTCATTCTTTCATAATAGTTTTGTAAAAATGCAAAACATATGTCTTGTACCGTGGCGACCATTTTCTCTATGTGATTGGTGCTTTTGTTTGGGATTGAGAAATTCAAATGCAACTATTTTACGGTAAAGAAATAATACACTCTTGTAAAAAAAATATGCGACGGTTTTTTGTATTCTTCGTATTCCTTTTCTCTCTTAAAAAATTAAAGAAAAGAGATATATCAGTAAGGTAGGTTATCAACAGGTTTCTGTAAAGTAATTGATTATTTGAATATTTGAAAAAGGAAGAGATCTGAACGAAGTAATAAAACAAAAATGGAAAGGTAATTAATTAAATGAGCAAAAATGAATTAAAATGTAAGGAAAAAACACAACCTGAGGAAGCGAACAGAGAAAGATTAAAATGTGCGGAAAAACAAACAACTAAAACAGCTTTTTATTGTTTCTCTTTGTTTGTAGCAGTATATCACTAGCGCAAAGTAGAGAACTAAAACCGTTGGTCGTAATCTTCTTTTCTTCCAAAAAGTATCTTATATCAAGTACTTATCACTTGTAAAGTATAAGTTTTACAAATCAAACGTAAACCGTTCTTTAAAAACGATAGAAATGAGAAAAAAAAATTAGTTTGTTTAACGTCCACTGATTACGATAAAAACTTTTGCACTAAAACAGCAGCAACAGGGGACACAGGAAAAAAAAAAATTGACGAAAAGGTGGTATTGCCTAATCTCGAAAAAGTGTAGCCGTTATAGAACTATCAACAAAGAAGCCTGTACTTCCTTTTATCCTCGAAATGGATGCTTTGCTTCTTGAACCATACTATTCTTTAATTAATTGCCACCTGATGTTTTTCGCCTAGTTGGACGAAAAATTTCCAAAAAAAAAAAAATTAAACGGTTTCACTCACACTTAAAAGCACGTGACTGATGCTATAAGGGAACAACGTATTGATTTCTTGTCTTCAAGCGCTGTTTACAAGATACTAGGGCGGCGTTGTATTATCTAAGTTTCACTGCCTGTTACTCTTTGTTTTTGAAAGTTTTTTTTCCCTTAAATTGTGTATATATAGTACATAGATGATCATTGGTCCCCGTCAATACCGTATATAACACCTTGATATTTGGCGAAATCCGTTCCGTTCGGGAACTTATGCATGGACAGTTTGCTCAATTGACAGAAGGATAGAAGCATCAAGAGACTTTGGCCACCTGTGGTGGTGAAAATGGAAAATCTTGGCATCCCCAGTTCGTCAGCAAGCGTGGTCAATGAGTACTGCTGCTGTTGTTGCTGCTGTGAGGATTGTTGCAGTTGAGGGTTTTTGAATTCTTGAATTATTTTGTACACCAGGTTCAAGTCATAGAAGTTCGGCATGTACTGATGGACCCACCACTCAAAGTCTTCCTTGTTGTTGGGCATGGCGTCATTCATCAGGATGTTGATCAGGAAGCCCAGATCGTATGCTGCGTGGTATGTAATCCAAGTGACGGAATCGTCCATCATCAAGCCAGAATCCATAAGTAGTTGCGAGAACTCGAATATGTCGATACCCGAGTTTTCGTGTTTCTCAAAATTGATACCTGACTTTCTGAGTAAGTCTAACGACTCTGTGGACATCATTTCCTTTTTTGGATCGAATGCAAAATTGAATTGCCATGTGGATGGGCCGTTGTCGGGCTTGTTACCATTGGCGTCACTTAGGGAAAGACCGAGTTGTATTGGGTTTAGAAAATCTACGTTGGCTCTCATTGTTTGGTAGTGATAGTCAACCTTCGATCTGAAGGTCCCGATGGGCCTGGCCAAAGTGCCCACGAACTCAGTGCTGATGGATACGTGGTTATATTGGGAGACTAGCTGTCTTATAACGGCGAATTCGCTATAGAGGTTGGACTTCCAGACGTCACGAACAAATAGGTAGTTTGGGGGTGGTAAAAATATTGGAGGCATACTCTGGTTTGTCAAATGTTTGGGCAACTGAGACGCTAAGGGACGATTGAGCCCCATTCCCTGCTGCTGCTGCTGCTGCTGTTGTTGTTGCTGTTGTTGAAGAACGTTCAGTCCGGGCGGCAAGCTAGACACTGATACGGGCGTTCCTATAGTAAATGGCTGCTGTTGCTGCTGTTGCTGTTGCTGCTGTTGATGCTGCTGCTGCGTTAATAGCGGATCGCCCTTCTGCTTTAAAAGGTAGGCATTGTTCATTTCCTGACTCACAGAGCCGTTCATTGTATTTACAGGCATCCCTTGAGGAAACATCCTGGCTCTATTGACCTGTGGCGAATACACCTGTGGTCCCATGTTCTGCTGTTGCTGCTGCTGCTCTGGAGCCTGTCTTTGAGAAAAGAATTGCTCGCCTCCCACAGCTAGGACTCTCGGTTGTACGTTCATAGATTGCATACTCTTTCTTGTTCCTTTACGACTATATATAAACGAGCTGAATTTTATGTATCACTCGAAGAAGGTCTCCACTGAGTAAAAGAAAACTCTGGCAAGTAAATAAGCTACGGAACCCTTGTTTGGCCACCCTTTGGCACTATCACTATACTATTATTCAAAAGACTCGATAGAGAGAAAATGGCATAMAAGTGAAAAAAAAAAAAGCGAGAGGCGGGTAAGCAAATAAAACCGTGGGGAATGACCAATATACCGATATTCATCATATAGCATATTAGAATCAAGAGAGTGATATTGCGATTGTACTTGAATTTTCTATTGGAATATTATACTTACAAACTAATTACCTATCTATATTATTTCCCCCAGAATGTTTGCTGCCAAAATAAATATGAACGAGAAAAACGAACAAAAAAAGAAAAGAAAAAAAATCACGAGTAATCTTTAATTAATATTATACACCGGTTGTTTGTTTTTGCCTTTATGCTGTCTCGTCAACCTTCACCTCCTTGGGTTCAGATTCATCCTCCTTGGGTTTAGATTCCTCCTTAGCTTTAGCATCCTTAGCTTTAGCATCCTCAGCTTTCTCAGGTGGAACAACGAACCAAGGGATCTTACCTCTGTTGAAATCGTTCAGGATTAGTTTGGAAACACTACACTCGTCAGGCTCACCACCTTTCAGTAGTCTACCTTGCTTTCTTGCCAAAATTTCAATGAAGTCCGTGGCATCCTTCCATCCCGAGATCTCGTAGGTTCTTTCTAGATGCTTTACCTGACAACGCTTCAAGACACCTGGAATGTACTGTTCTGGATGAGTAACGTGCTCGACTCTCACGACACCTCTGAATAAAATGTCTTCTTCAGAGTCTTTAGTGGAAGGTGGCACGATACCGGGACAATCGATCAGGAAGATTCTCTTCATCAGAGTAATATATTGCCAGACTTTAGTTTCACCAGGAATTGGAGCCACTTGACACACCTTTTTCTTTCTCAAGGTGTTGATGACAGATGATTTACCTGTGTTTGGGTATCCGATGAACCCAACAGAAATTTGCTTTCTTTCAGTATGCAGTTGGGAGAATTGACGTAGCAATTGAATCAATGAACCCTTACCGAAAGAATTGGTAATGGATGCATGGAACGCCAAAGTTGGACGGTCCTTGGATAGATGTTTGACCCAAGCTGCCTATTCGTAAAATTTAAAAAAAAATATTTTGTTAGTAAAGAAACTTTGTTTCATGAAAGGAAAGCTTTTCCCCAAGGCATTAAAATGAGACAGATATGTGAAATATTGATTGTTTGAATTGCGATTTGAATTGAAAAAAAAAACAAGAAAGAAATTGTGAGGATCTTTACTACGAACAATTGTACAGATACCTGGGAAATAAATCTCAAATAACAAAAGCTCAACTCATAAGATCCTCACTGCTCTAAAAGCGAAGGTGTACCTTTAAAACAAAGGTTGTCCTTCTAAATTTATCCAAAGGCTTTCTCAGAACGAGAAAATATGGATAAGCGAACAGTATTACTCTTCCAAAACAGTAACAGACACTTCTGTAGATAAGGTTGTCCTAAAACGAACAAAGAAGCACCCTGACAAAAAGGTTTGGTAAACAATTCATGCGCAATCAAAAAAAAAATCAAAAAATAAACGATATCTCTCTCATATATTATCCTCTTGGTGAAAAATCAAAAAAAAAATCAAAAAAATCTCAACATACTGCAACCCAAGTGGGTACCAAATCACACTTATTAAGGACATAAATCAAATGTTTATGCGGCGTTTCCTTCTTCATATACTCTTCCACGGATTTGCAACGTGTCCCCAATGGATCTCTTGCGTCCAGGACGTGTATCACCACATCAGAAGAATCGATGACTTTGTACAGTTCATTCCAAATACGTTTGGATTGGCCCTTACTGAAAATGGCTTCCTTAGCAGTGGCTGTCCACCCCTCTTCTTTATCTTCCTGTTTCCCCATGAGCCCCAGTGTGGCGTCTAAGACTTGCTTTTCCTCGTACTTGACAAATTCCTCATCTGTGGTCTTGACCAAGTCCTCCAGATTGGACGCAGCAAGACGTGGCCTTTTTCTTTGAGATTTTGGCCCGAATGCATCAGCATAACTCTCGGTGTCCAAGATTCTAGCCTTTGGTGATTCGTCTGTGTCCTTTTCTTCTAATAGTGACATAGGAAGCTTGTTTCTCCTCAAAAGAACCTGGTATGTGTCCTTTTCGGTCTCACCCAAAGCACTTCTGAAGTGCTGTAAGGCATCTTGAGATATCACTCTAGTGTTACCGAACCAACGACGATCTGGCTGCACTCTCGCATCTGGTATCGTCGCGTCTTGAAAAGAAGCTGCCCTGATCAGGTTACCTTTCTTGTTTCTGATCTCTTTCCCACTGGTGTACATGTTCAGAAACTTGACTCTCTTGGAGTCTCTGTAGAAATTCTCACCCTTCACACGAATATTACCATCTTTGGTGCTACCTTCACGAGTACGTCTCGATTTCTCTTTCTTAGCGGTACCCATTGTATGTGTTTTTCCTGTAGTCGCTCACTAATATTACGCAACTTCGTTACAACTCAGCAGATCTGGAATAACAATACTCGAAGAAAAAAAAATAATGCACTAGTACTAACTATCCTATATATCCTACTCTACTTTATACGCCAAAAAAAGAAGAAAAGTGAAAAAATTTTTCAAGTGAAAATTTTTTGCGATGAGCATCGGAAAATAAACGTGCTAAATGACAGATTTTGTATACATATTATGTACTATTTTATACTACAGTAGGCTAGTCAGGACGTTGCCCAGAGCTTGGGATTTCGACGGCTGCTGCTTGATGTCGGTAGGGGCATTAGCACGGTTAGTTTCCACGCGACGCTGCTTGAACTCTCTGTGGGGGTGAGAATCCGCGGATTCTTCTTCTTGGCCAGCACGTTTCCTGGATTTCTTGATGTTCTGTATCATCTTACTCTGCTCCACATTTCTGATAAAGTCGGCATTCAGCTTGTTGGCCTGTGAGATTTCCATTTCCAGCTTGGCCTGTCTGATATCATTTTCACGGGCAATCTGTTCGGTCAAGTCAGCCCATTTAAAGCCTGGGAGGTACTTCACGTTCAGGATATCATCGTGGTAAAAGGTACCCTTCTTACCGCCAATGATGTTCCCATTCAGCGTCTCCGCACACAGCTTGGCGTCTCTTTTCCTGATGAACTCGGCCCATCCTTCCTCGTATTTGTTTTTCTTGTTACCGCCTCCCTTCACTCTTTGCTTATACTTCTGATCGTCCTCTCTCTTTAGAAACAGTCTATCTATTTCACCAAAACGAGTTAGTATTTGTCTCATCTTGGCAGGCTTCATGTAAGGTGGGATACTGGAGAAATACACCACACCGGTTTTGTGCTGGGACCTCTTTTCAGCCTTGGATTTAACCAGTTGCCTTAATTTTTCTGTCTTTAGATCTTCTAGAGAGACGGGCAAAGGTTGCTCTTTTTCATCTTCAGCCACTTGATCTTCCTTTTGCTCGAGTTTGTCCTGGTTTTGTTGCTCGTGTTCTAGTTCTTGTTCAGACTCTGGTTCGTTCTCACTTTCGACCTCGTCTATCTTTTTACTGAATACATCGTCCTTGCTGGAAATTTTTCTTTTGGTCTGAAGCAAGACGTTGTTCTGGTCATTTTCTTCATCTGAGGAAAAATCCTCGAAATCGCTGTTTGCTTTGTCACTCATGGCTTAAACTCCTGCTCCCTTGTACTGCCTAAAACTGCTGCTTTTGTGCCCACAATATGGTGATGAGCAGCCTGTGAGATTGAAATTTTTTATTATCTGAAATTTTCGGAACGTTTACTTTCGCACTGTGAAGAAAAGTTGCCTTTAACAGAGTAATACAAATTACAGATACTGGTGTAGCTAATGTCTTCCTATCTTTCACCCTTAGAGAGGAGCTTGCTCAGCACTAACAACACTGTAGCTATGCTTATACCAAGGAATGCATTTTTTGAATAAAAAAATAGCGTTAATTGATGGATGGCTGGTCGATCAAGATTTGTCTTGTTTAATAAACCCGTCCACTCTGGTTGATAATGGAATTGTAACTGAGCAGCAGTTCGAGGACTTGATTGACCGCGGTTTGAAGAATTGGAATTCTTTATTCATTTCTGAATCGGATTTGTACTGTGAAAATTCTAGTGAGCTGTTTCGACATGTCAGTACCAAATCTCATTCTTTTCATGAATTATCTAATGGTTCAATCAGACACTCAAATTCCATCAAGAGCCAGAATCCAGGAGATGATGTACTGAAAACATTTTCCCTGGATTGTCATTCTCTTACTTTAACCGATGGTCGGGACGTGTACATACACAGTCATATGGGCGGAAATAATGATCTCAAAAAATGCTTGAACACCGACCTAGTTTCACAAAGCAAATACTACACCGCAATTGCCTTTGATACCAGGTCCTTTATCGAAATTGAAGGATTTTTGATTGACTTAAAGTCCCACAACTTTTGCTCTCTCTTTGATATTGAATTTCAAAAGGAAATATCTGCGCCTGTTTGGCTAGGTCTACGAAGTATATCGTTTGCTAGCGTGTTTGAGAAGCTGCAAATTTCAGATTTGAATTACCGAATTACGGATTGTAAATCCCTATTTTACGTTATGCATGAGAACGTATACGTCAATTTTCAGAAAAACGAACAAGGCAGCTACGTGTGCAAAATTTGTGAGAGGGAAGTCGCCTCTAATATAGCCCTTCCAGTATCGACAGTTGTGAATGGCGCCGAAGTTGTTAAGTATATCGTACTATCGGAAAAAATCCAAGATTACGGTCCAAGTTTACATGATCTCGAACGGGCCTTGGGGAAAGAATCATTTTCAGTGGACAGTAAACTATCTCAGCATTATCCCTTAATGGAATGTGATTATTTTGATTATGATGAAGAGGTGGAAACTCCTAATATTATGTATGTTCCCGGTTGGGAAATATGGCAACTGCCTACCAAAATTATGCAAGATGTCTTAGAACCCAAAATTTACCATTTCGGAATGCCCAAGCATATACAGAATCTTCACAATACGTTGTTGGAAAGAATGCTACAGGGGGGCCAATGGAAAATTAAAAAGATCAAAGAAATAATGGCGTATGACCCCGAGTTAGCGAGCTTACTCGTCCCTGTCCTCCCTGAATACGAAAAATTGCATAAAGAAGCAATTCTAATGAGCTTGAAAACCGGGTTAAGTACATTCACCAAGCAAATCCATAATGAGGTCAGAAACAAAGACGGAGAATTGATACCCAATATCAAAATTATGGAAAGACTACTAATTGATATCAAAGAGGGGGTCATGGTGAGCCCGAAGGAAGCCAAATACAGATTCGAGGATAACATCACGTTCAAGTATAATCTGTTGGATTGGAGTGTATTCATTCTTAAAGAGCCACCAATCGAAATTTTCTCAAGAAATTTGTTCGATACAGTTCAAACAAAAAAAGTGCATGATATTGGGACAAAGCTTAACGGTAGACGATATGTTGTTTTGAGTTTTGGAAAATTTGGAACCATATATTTATACGAAGGAAAGGATAGCATGCAAACGTTTAAAACACCATTGGTTGTTGATAAAGCCGGATCTCCAAGAATTCGGTTCTACATTTCGGAACTAAACGGATTATTAGATGTTTCTGAACACTTGTCAAATTTTGAAATGCTGTGGAAAGCCATCAAAGAGGCCGGTTCTCAAAACAAATCAGACTAAGGTAAGAATCTATCGAAAGCACGTTGGTAAGGTTTCATCAAAGGTTTATGCATTTATTTTTATTTCTTCATACAGACTATAGACATTGGCGAAGTATATATCATAGCGCGGTTTTGAATCAAATCTGCAAGATTCGCTTTCATTGCACATAAAAAACATAACAGTTGTAGCAACTCTTGCATGGGAAATCGTTTATTTTCATTTGCATATCCTTTTAGCACAGAGTGATGAGTATGTAAAAAAAGTAATGAAGGATGCGAGGTTCGAACTCGCGCGGACAACCGTCCAACAGATCTTAAGTCTGCCGCCTTAGACCACTCGGCCAACCCTCCATAAGTTTCTAGGAAAGGGTCTGTTTCCAGTGAAGCTTAGTGCTTATGAAAAGATATGAGGTACAATTATACTCTATCCATTCAACTGTTCGTGCTGGGCGTGAACGGGATATGTTGGCTAGTTCATCTCATACAGTATTTATACTGGAATAAATGCTGTAACTGAAACAAACATACTTAATGAAGACGAGTTCAAAGACCTATTAATTGATTAGACATTAGCACATAAGAAAATGAGTTATACCTGCTAACTCATTATTAATGTTCTGAATTATATTTTGACCATTAAGTTTCATATAATAAATCAGCATGTGCTTCATATACCTCTCTTATATATATTAGGAAAGGATTGCTTATTCTTAGTTACTACCCTAACTTAACTGCTAACCATCAGCAAAAGTATTCCACGTCAATCCCAACAGACTACTTTAAATTCCTCGATATACCCTCCGTGCTAATTTGATGATCGGCCGCTAATAGTTCATAAGATTGAGCCGCAGATATATATATATAGCATCGTCTATAGAGCCATAAGTAGACTAATTAGGCAAGAAAAAAGGGAAAAGCTAGCCCTTTGTGTCTGAGCTTCCTTTAGCAATTGGATAAGTTTGTTTTTTAGGTGACGAGATTTGAAAGAAACGGTTGATTGTATGTCAGTTTTGCAAATGGTAAATTAAGATAAAGTGGTTGCACGACGTACAATAAAAGATTGGAGAGAAAAGGCCGCTTCTACTTTTAAAGAACAGAATTGTAGCATTGGGTCAAGCGCTTCGTAAAGAGAAAATTTAAAAGATTTTCAAAGTCTTAAACAATATTCAAATAACCTATCACTAACTTCATGTATGCTCTAATGCGGTTAATGATGTGCAACAAAGAGGAGCTTAAAGGCCAGTTTTCGATTTTTTAAGATTCAATGTATTTATGTCACATTTGTGATGTGCGCCTCGTGAAGACAAAAAGGCTGCTAAAAATAAAAGTTCTTCTAGTAATACGTCCGAAAAGAATAAAAAGGGTCCAACAGGGTTTAATAATGCTGCAGTTGCTAGTCCCATAGACCTCGACATGAAGTCTATTATAAACTTACAAAATTATTAGTCTCAACCAAAATCAATCCTTTCAGAGGAACAGCTAACTCAAAACTTCCTTATTCGTTATACGAAATGGTTCGGCTCAAAACCACTTATGGTGCTTTGCATTCATGACACTTGAACTTTGAAATGCTCCAACTTGATTTTGATTGTATTCAAGCGCCTTCAGTGTCTGGGATTATTATTCTACCCATAAACGCCTTTAAGTCATACTTTTTTCATCTAATATAGGAATCAGATCACTCTAAATCAGTTGTATTTAATTTTGTGAAATTTCATGATTTTGGCTTTATTGTTTGTAATATTTCATAAAA
This sequence comes from Saccharomyces eubayanus, assembly GCF_001298625.1. Taxonomy (NCBI): domain Eukaryota; kingdom Fungi; phylum Ascomycota; class Saccharomycetes; order Saccharomycetales; family Saccharomycetaceae; genus Saccharomyces; species Saccharomyces eubayanus. Next base: position 723,117 of record NC_030973.1, read on the forward strand.
GAGGCATTTCTATTTCCATTTTATAAATTAGGTTTTCTTTTGGGGGCATATTTAGTGCTCTAGGCAATTTCAATGAGCCAATCTCTGAGAGACATTTCCCAACAAACTTACTGGAGGTAATAACACGTAAACCAGCGGCGGGGGGAAGAGAATAGAGAGTTATCACATATAAAATGAATCAGTACTTGTTCGGTCTATGAAATACTCCGTACTATTCCTATTGTGGTTAGAACTAGCATCGTCCAGATACTGATTTAGTTTGAAACATGGACGGCTGTTTTTTACTTTAATATACAGCATGTAGTGCTAATAGTAATGTAAAAAAAGAACAGTTCTGGAAATTACAGTGAAGAACTACGTTTGCTTATGCGTACGTACTCTTATCGAACTCACTTCGTGGTACCGGCTCCCATCTCAATACGCGGTTGTTATTTAGTTATCTCTTTGCTATAGAACCACTGGCGGTATGACTTGGCTTAAGATACACGGCGTTTTATGGTTAGACACGTACGTTTTCCTTCCAGTTTCATACAATCTATCAAGTTCTTTTGATATTTGCATGCACCTAGGTCCCGGAATGCGTTGTTCATACGGATTGGCGAATTGAAGTCGTTCCAGATCGCATATTTAACGATCATTACAAGCCACCGGATAGGCAAGACGTAGAACGCAACCTCAGCGAAACCGTGGTAGCACTTCGTTTCAACATTAGCTCGACATTCTGTTTGCCAACATGGAGTCGGATTGAACCTAGTTGCCGTTTTTGCATTCGTAAAGTGCCCTCAGGTTTCCGGGAAGGCCCAACTACCTACTGACCACTGGAACCAACCATACGCTATCCAATCCCCCGGAGGTGAGGCACCGTCACCTTTTTTCACGCAATTGCTTATCTCACGGAATTTTGGCTTGGTGTCGTTCAAGGCAAGCTGCCTTCCAGTGCCTTGCACAATGCTATCGAAAGGCGTCTTTTCTGTGTGCAGTGTAGTGTAAACCTTACAGGATACGACTCCAAACACTCATGTCGGATTTCGGACGATTTGAATCTGGGGAATGGTCCAGCTCCGGTTTTTGCCTAGCAACCGTTTAGCGCCAAGGCTTAGACGATGGCCTCTGAACGAGGGTCCAACTAAAGTTGGTTTTGGCTTTATTGCAATACCAATATGGAAATACCACAGACACATCGAAGGGTTCATTCAAGGCGGGATCCCCTATAAGGTACATTCTTGAGTTCTGCACATACGAAAGTGTATAGACAATGCAAAGCGTGCCTTCATGTACGAGATTTGCTGGAGGCGCATCGTTCAAGAACAGAAGCATCTCCATAGTGACAAATAATGTGGGACGTAGAATGGGAATGCCAACTCTACTGGGCAGCAGTTGGTCGAGAACGCCATATAAATAGGGCGGCCTYGATCAGCTATATTTGAGATTATGCCTTCATTCTTTCTTTTCTACTAAGCTAATATCACCACTAAAACAACAACCCAACAAAAAACAACTACAATGGTCAAATTAGCTTCTATCGCCGCTGGTGTCGTCGCCATCGCTTCCGGTGCCGCCGCCGCCACCACCACCCTAGCTCAATCCGACGAAAGAGTTAACTTGGTTGAATTGGGTGTCTACGTTTCTGATATCAGAGCTCATTTGGCTCAATACTACCTGTTCCAAGCCGCTCACCCAACTGAAACCTACCCAGTCGAAGTTGCTGAAGCTGTTTTCAACTACGGTGATTTCACCACCATGTTGACTGGTATTGCTCCAGACCAAGTCACCAGAATGATCACTGGTGTCCCATGGTACTCTACCAGATTGAGACCAGCCATCTCCAGCGCCTTGTCCAAGGACGGTATCTACACTGTCGCCAAATAGAGAGCGCAGTCGTTACGAATATAGACATGAAGAATTTTTACGAAAAGATGAAGAAAACGATGTTAGCAATGTAATTGCATTGTCCACGTTCTAAAAAAAAAATAAAACATAATAATACGAGGTTGATGGTATAAATAGCTAGATGCGTATATGTTTGTATATGTATATGTATATTATTAATATTATAAATTTCTTATTGTTAAACTGTCATTTCTGAAGATTAGCCGTCTACCATCAAGAGGCACATCTTTTATTGGCTCCTTTTTAACCGGCTTTTTCTATATCATCTTATATTATCATAAAAAATGTTTTGCTTGACTTATCATTTGCGTCATTTATGTTTTGTAATCTTGACATTTCTAATTATCACTTTGCCGCTGAATGTGCTGTAATGGTGTAGAGGAAAGCCCTCCAGGTACACCACTGACTTTCAATTCGAGAAATTGGCGACAAAGATGTGAATCTTTTTGGTGAGTACCATTTGTCAAAGGTGCCAATGGTGTATCATCTTGAATCCCTTATAAGTGACTTGCCGCCTTGTCGAACTATTTATTGATAGAGCTAGTGTTTATCCATATATAATAAAAATATAGATCAAGAAGAGCGGTTGTATTCCAATTTTTGTTAGTCAGTAGCGTACAGTTGTATACTCGAGAAATATTTCGGAAAGCGGTTGTAAAGAGTTATAAGTGTTTCTTTGTTTTAAGCGCGTGCATCCCAGTGCATACAATGGTTTTAGGTTTTAACAGTGATCGTATCTTTACAGTAATGCCATGCTCTAGTATTTTAAGGAGTAGAGACTCTTGTGTTACGAGAGCCGGAGCTCTAACACTGTACGCAATAATAGAGACTGTGTTTTGCTGTTTGGATCTTCTCATGTAAATTGAATTAGGTAATTGTTTTTCTTGATTATCTACTTTTAAAATACAGAAATTCTTATTTAACTTACACACCATCTCTCAAATTGACAGATTCTAAGTACCATTGCTTAGTCCACAGTCTTATTCTCTTACCATAATGGTACATTGGCAAGGCGAAAGCAGTGATACCAAAGTTAATGACGGCCAATGCGATGTAGGTGTTCTCGGTACCAGATGCAGCTAACCAATCGGAACAGGTGAAGGTAAATATGCATGATATAGTGTTGTTGATAATAGCAGTGCAAACCATACCTTCTAAAACCATTTCGGGGTAACAATCCATTAAGTATGCCATAGCAATATCCCCGGAACAACCCCAGCTAAACCCAACAAAACCCAATCCAACATAAATAGCTTGCCATGGCCATTGTCTAGCAGTACCGATACCAAACATCAACAAACCGGCAGGCCCAATGATTGCAGTTGCAACTGAAAAATACAATCTGAATTCAGCCTCCAGAATACCCTTGTTGTGACGGGCCATCCAAAGGACAAAATAGTCGCTAACAATACCAGCACAGATACAACCAATTACAGCCCCGATAAGTGTGGGGACATTCATAATTGCAACGCCAAAATCACTGTAATTCCATGGAGGATCATAGTATGCGTCCTCTTGAGTAGTTAGATAAAACGACAAGAAAACATCTTGAATACCCCAAAACATACCCGACAACCACACGGGCGGGAATAAAAACATCCTTAGGTTGATCTTCAAATATTTGAAGTATTGCTTAAAACCATACCCTTTCAAATTCGTAGCTTTGGTAAATATGGCTACTCTCTTGGTATAAGGCTTTAGAGGCTCTTTGGACCCATCAATCAATTCGCGCGCCTCTGGTATAGTTACCTCCTCTTCGTTGTTGACTTCAAATTCGGCAGTTTCTGACATGTCCATGCCTTTCTCTCGTGTGGCTAGGTTAGCGTCGAGGTGACGTTTCTTTTGAGATACGAGAGTATTGTCTGAGTTTTGTAAAGTGGTACCGTCTTCGTACCCAGACTGCTTGCTGGTCAGCGGAGTCATATACCTACCTCTATCAAAGTATGTTTCTTCGCATCCTAATACAATGGCAACTAAAAGTCCACCTGAAATGATCACTGCAACCCAACCAACCCAACGAAAGTTAGTATAGGCAGATATGTAACCAGCAATCAATGGGCCCAAGAACGTACCAATACTTGTGCACATAATATACACAGTTAATACGGAACCCAATTGATGCTGGAAAAAAATGTCACTCAAAGATAACTGCACTTGAGCTTCAGCACAAGACTCACTAATACCAACGAACAGTTGAGACCAAATAGTGTCACTGGTTCTTTTAGCTAAGGCAAACCATAGAGCTCCGAAGAGGCCCAGTGTGATACAAACGATGTACGTAATTTTTCGCCCATACAAGTTGGCAAACGGGGCCAGAAATAGAGTAGACCAACCAATACCTAAAAACAAAACACCTGCACCTGTGTTCATAGAACTATAAGATATCCCGTAAATTTCGTTCAAGGAGTCCTGAGCAGCGCCCGCATCGTTACTTGTAGCGGCAGTAAACGCAGTTATGAAGGCCATTAGACCAAAATGAGCCATCTTTCTCCAACCGGACCAATTCAACGGGTCATTGGGCGAATATGATGGCTGAGGAATCAAAACAACTCCTGAGGGGTTCTTTTTCAACTTCGACTCGTATATGATACCATTCTCCAAATTTTGAGAGGAGTAGATGTTAAATGTACCAGGAACGTAGTCAGGATGGTCCCTATTGGTATATCTGTCCATTTATATTAACTTCAAATTTAAAACTTTCTTTTCGAGTGATTTTCTTTTTTGTAATAATAATTAGAAAAGCGAAACTATTGCAAAGCTGTTTGTTATATCCTATGTATTTCGATATGATACTTCGGCTTTTGGCTCAGTGTTGTAACTGCTATTGTTTTTTTGTTTCGAATAAATAAAATAGTAAGGGATGTCAGCTTCGTAGTAATAGCATGAAATAGTATCGTAAAATAAAGACTGCTAGTGCTTTTGACGACAAAATGGGCTTGTTTTACTTTAACAAAAGAGAATCAATAACTATTGCCTCAGAAACTGATACACGATTTCTTTTTCCTCTGGCTGACTGTGTATTCTCTTTATAGTTGAGCTGATGATTAGCTTGACCTACAGAGTAGTAGCGGATATCCAAACGAATGATGAGGCTTTTGACTTAGTTTGTATCGAAAATTATTTTATTTAAAAAAGAAAATGAAAATTTTTATGAACATGTAGCTTTTCGCTATGCTTTGTTTTCGCTAGGTGGGAAAGGCTCCTTAAAAATGTCCGCAGAATTTTATATGACACAACAGGCCCTGAATATGCAACTAGTCTGAGTTTATTAAGATAGAGAGAGCTTCCATATATGCTTCAGCATTGCGTGGCATTCCGTGCGACCTCAGAGGTGCAAGTCTACATCACAAGTGCAAGACATCATCCAAGAGGAAAACTGTGCGTATGTGTTTTCTTTACACCTAGTTAATGTCTTGGCAAAGTAAGAGTAAGAAGAAGCACAATGGAAAAGAAAATGAGGAGAATACATTTTGAAAAAGAAAGAAGGACTGGCTGTCGAGTGTACTCGATGCTCCTGTTGCCCTTCGTCTATACAGTGTGGTTAGACCAGATTCACATCCAAGATAGTTCTGCTACATTTTCACGTACGAATACGTCATTTTTTTTGTGCAGAATTCCTACTTGTCATTTGTGCACCTGCAAAGATAACTCGTCCATAGTTCACCAGTCTTGTTGTTTTCCCACTGTCGGGAAACTACTTAAACAGCTGAAACAGCTTCCTGTGACCACCTTGTCGCTCCTCTTGGTAGGAGACTCTGATGATTAATGTTAAAGTAGTCAAAATGTGCTGATAACATTGATGTTACAGCGTAAGCCAGTTTGAAACATAGATAAACTTAAAAACTGCTTGATTTGTGCCGTGGCCATTGAGACGTCTACCTTCTATCCTCAATGAAACCTTCAATTTTGTTTATATAGACAAGAGAAATCTTGGGCTTACACCCTGGGGTGCTGTTGCCCTCTATTCCACATCTAACAGCGCTTGCTATGGATACATAATGGTGTCTAACAACAAATTTCGAATTCTCACGATATGATGAAGAATGCTCTCCCACCAAACAGCATGATTCCAGTTGTTTTGCGAGTACAAGAAGGAGAAAATTAAAGAGTTTAGGCTTTTATGCTAGAAATGGCTAAAAATGTTATGTAAGGATTGATTGTACATCTAAAATCATTGCCTGCAAGCAGGAAAGACAACAATGCTGATAATACAGAAAACTACTGCGTACACAACCGAAGTGTAGTTCATGTTCCCTGCTGTGACTGGCAACGTGTATGGAAACGACAAGAATATTAGGCAAAATAAGGTCCATAGGATGCAGATAATGTGGGGGATCGTTGACATACGGCGAGTCTTAGGTCGGCTAATACCATTTATATCGTTTTCGATTCTACTGGTGAAGTTTTCCTTATTGATAACAAAGACAAATATAAAGGAGGGAACTGCATATGACATGAGTAGCAAGGTAATACATGCAGTGATTATTGCATTGAATGCAGTGCTAGATCCCATAAAAATACAGCCAATGATTGTAACACAGATCTGCGACAAAAAGTGAGCGTATAATGGAGATTTGAACCCGGGTGTCAAAGTTGCCAGCTTTTTTAGTGACTTGTTTCCCAGCGAACCTTCTTTATAAAATGGTGCATAACTTTTACCGAATGACTGTAAGATTCGACTTTGCCAGGTACCGCTAGCGATACCTGCAACGTAACCTGTGGTGATGCACATGCATTGTAAAAACACACTGAGATTTCTATTACCTGTGGCTTGATAAAATATTTCCACGATGGGTAGAATGGATTCGACGACAGCCGTTTTGTCAGTGATGCAGAAAAACAAACCGACACAATAAATAAAACCTGTTATGAACCCCACGACGATGGTGGTTATAATGACCTTAGGAACCAAGAAACGCGATTTGCTGTAACCGACTTCGTCAATCATGTGCGTAGCAGAATCTATCCCGACAAACGCCCATATCGGATTGACCAAGCCCACAACAAACGCCATACCGGAGGAATTCCAGCCCGTTTGATTATCGAAGTTTCCAAAGACGTTCGAAGCCTTGGGCCATGGGTCCACTGTGTTATTGGATCTTGAAACAATACAAATGATAAATGTCATGGCAAAAGACAAAAGGGATGTGTAAAGCCCAAACTGAGAGATGTAAGGCAACGGAGACGAATAGACGTTGAAAAGCGTCAAAGTGGCATTAATGCACTGATAACCTACAAATACATGCCAGTGTTTCAGTTCATACTCGGGGTGCAACAGTTTATGAATACCAATACAACTCATCGATAATGACGAACAGACACTGGCGGTGGTAAAAATGGCACCGAAATAGTTCAGCAACCCCACAACCATGGRAGTGGCCTTCTGAAGTCTGGAAGAGATTTCGACGTTGCACGTTTGGCAATAGGTCTCCAGAAATACCTCTTCATCATCGTCAGAAGTGTCCTCGTAGTCAGGAGTTTTCAATGTTCCTGGTTCCTGTTCCAACATCTTAAGAACCCAGAACGAACCACCACTGCTGTTCGGAAGTATAGAGGCAAAATCACCCAGCGAGATGCCGCACATCAGACTGAAGAATGCAGCAATTATCAAACCATAGATAATAAGTAACGGGCCACCACTGGCGATACCGACCGCCATAGACGCAGAGATGCCGACCCACGAACAACTCAATGAGAACGCGATGCCCAGTAGGGACCACCAGTTGAAATGCTTGTCGAACTTGACTTCTGGCGCTTCCGAGCTTGACATATTTACCTTGGTTTTGTTTTTTAATCTGTGATTCGAGAGAGAAAGAAAAGTTAGTGTTTTTATATAAGCATGAGATATGAGGATTTATACCGAACTTCAGGCCAAGCCGTGATGCTTATATACTTGATGAAGGTGTTGCACTTTTTCTAATTAAACTATTTATTTATCTTGTTGGGTCACCAATGACTCCACCGTTGGCAGCCCATGCAGCGCCATTTCCAAGTTCTGCGCCGTAGCACATTGTCCAACTTGTGCGATCACGTCCACACCGAACTTCTCGAGCACCTGCACGTTGCCTTCATTGGGTTCCCCATTAAGAATGACCCCGAACAAGTGACCTCTCAAACCGTTATCGCAGAGGTGATTCCATGTAAGCAACGTATGATTCAGAGTTCCCAATCCGCTGCGTGCCACGACAACCACGTACACAGGATGACTACTAGTCTCGATCAGATGTTTAATCAGATCCGTAGTTATTTCCAGCTTGCGAGTGATGGGCACGCAGACCCCACCGGCTCCTTCTACGACCAGTGGGCTCTCTGCGTCCCATTCATCAGGAACTGCAAAATCCAACAACTTGATGTCCACTTCAGGCTCGTATTCCATGGCCTGTAGCGGAGACAGAGGCTTCTGCAGCACATACGTGGGCGTGAATATACGTGGTTGCCAAGTCGATGCGGCTACTTTGAAATTTTTCAATGTCTCCGAGTCACCTTGATCTGACTCAATTCCTGTCTGCACGGGTTTCCAGTATGCAGCTTTCCATTTGTGTACCAGCAATGCAGATACAAAAGTCTTGCCGACATCAGTATCTGTACCGGTGACGAATACGATTGGTTGTTGTTGTTGTTGTTCTTCTTCTTGTTGAGGTTTGCTGTTCATGACGTGAGTGTTGGCGAGTTCGAGTATTTTTTTGCAGTTCTGATTTGGCTTTGCGAAAATGCATCTCTTTATATACTTGAGTATACGAACTACCAGCGGGATTTTATTTTGGTCTATCCAATAATTGTGAGCTATAAAAAGCCACCGCTTTTGCGTTCATGCTCTTTGGATTTTGTGAGGATTTATAATTCTAGATCTCTTTCAGATTTCAAATAACCAATGTCTTCCGAAATCACATACACACCAGCTGTTGCAGAGTTACTAGAGTTTGATAAAAAACACGTCTGGCATCCTTACACGTCGTTAAAGGCCCCATTGAATGTTTTCCCAGTGAAGAGCGCTCACGGCTGTAAGCTTGTGTTGGATACCGACTCCCCGGTGGACGTTGAGGTGATTGACGCTATGTCGTCCTGGTGGTGCGTGATTCATGGCTACAACAATCCAGAATTAAATGAGGCCCTCACAAACCAAATGATGGATTTTTCTCATGTCTTGCTTGGCGGGTTCACTCACAAGGCAGCCGTGAACCTTGTTAAAAAACTATTGAAAGTGATCGACGAGCCCTCCATGCAATACTGCTTCCTAGCAGATTCCGGCTCTGTCGCAGTGGAAGTGGCTTTGAAGATGGCTCTACAGTCCAACATGGCGGATAAATCCAGAAGCAACAGAACAAAGTTTTTGACGATTAAAAACGGGTATCACGGAGACACTTTTGGTGCCATGAGTGTGTGTGATCCGGACAACTCCATGCATCACATCTACAAAGATCGTCTCAGCAAAAACATATTTACTCAAGCTCCTACTATTCTCGAAGGTTTGCCTACGAGTCAGAACAAATTCGAGGATACATGGAATGAAAGTGAAGCCGATGACCTCAAAAAACAGTTTGAACTGCATAGTGATGAGATCTGTGCTGTCATATTGGAACCCATCTTGCAAGGTGCCGGCGGGTTGAGGCTGTATCACCCACAGTTCTTGATCGAAGTCCAAAAGCTATGTAACCAATACGATATCCTGTTTATCATTGATGAGATTGCCACTGGATTTGGCAGAACTGGTGAGATATTTGCATTCAAACACTGCCAAAAATATCAGGACCAGCTGGGAATCAGCCCTGCTAAACAAGTTAAAGTAGTTCCTGACATCGTGTGCGTTGGGAAGGGGTTAACTAGCGGGTACATGACAATGAGCGCGGTAGTGACCAACGAAAAGGTCGCTTCTAGAATTGCCTCCCCAGACAGTCCAACAGGTGGTATTTTCATGCATGGTCCAACTTTCATGGGTAATGCTTTAGCATGCAGTGTTGCGGAAAAGTCGATGGATATCCTGCTACGTGGTGAATGGAAACAACAAGTGTCGAGAATTGAAAATCAAATCTACAAAGAGTTGTACGAATACATCAAGAATCCAGACAATGGGCTAATGGGAACCCTTGTCAAACGTGTGTCGGTTGTTGGAGCCGTCGGTATTGTGGAGCTGTACAAAAAGACAGACCCGAAGTGGTTCCAAAAGGAGTTCATATCCAGGGGCGTTCATATCAGACCTTTCAACTGCTTATGTTACATTATGCCACCTTATGTGATTACAACGGAAGAATTGACGCAGGTTAACAAAGCCCTGATTGAAGTCTTACAGGAGTGGAAAACCTATTCGAACCAGTGATTCAGATTCCAAATTTATGACGAGTTCGGCCTCTTTTTTTCTCTAACTAGTGCAATCAGCAATGGTACTCTCCTGTACGTCCCTATTTATTTTTGTGTAAAGATCTAATAATGATATTCACTATATTTTAAGCTACCATTTTGAATTACTCTCCTGTATTATTTGCTTCAGAAAAATAACATATAAAGCTAGCCGTCTTGATAGCATTGTTCGTTGTTTGAGGTTTTTTTGTGCGATACAATAAAAGGCTTTAAACAGACCTGAGCAGCTCGTCTTTGGCTTACGCAAGTGGCAATTGCAATGTAATCGATACCCCCAAGTCATCAGAACATGACTAAAACCCATGCAATTGAAGGGTTACTCAAACAAGGACAGAAGTAAAATTACAGGTCCAACATCCTCCTGCCTGTGGACATTGCATGATAACTACAATCCTGGAAGACTTCAAAGCGCTTCAAGTTCGTAGAGAGGTCATGACGCCACGAAAAGTCCCGTAAAATGGTGGTTCAAGAGTTGTCTTTGGTGTACAACCTACTGCTAATTCTAACTCCTTGTCTGTCGGCCACTCTCCTGCTGCTTAAAATGGAGATCGATGTGCTGATGTCGAGTTGTGTCCAACAGATTTAATCTAGAATTAACGATTCGCAAAATTATCAACACCAGATCCCAAACTCCTACCAAGACGGGAACAAAACGTTCTACTATAATAACAAGGAACAATTTAACATCGAAATGAACTGATATTTATTACATGCTCTCAAGAAACCCAACACTACTTTCTTTAAAACCTTGAAGTTCGAGTTTATACTCTAATACTGCAGGCAGCTGTTTATGTTAACTAAAGTTACCCGTCGTTAGTTGAATAATCTGTTTGATTTAGTTTAAATGCCATGCCTCTTTTGCCAAGATCGATACATTTATTCCAACCACAGCACTCATATTGATGACCGAACGGTCTTCACAAAATGTTAGGACGTAGTAAAATTGTAGGCTTGCAAATTGGGTCTTTTCAGGACAAAAAAGAAGTGTCAAAAACAGGCTGCTAGGAAATATGGGTTTTCGCGTTCGAAGGACAAAAAAGCTGGTAACACTAGTCCTCATATCATCATTATTTCTAGTAGTCCTTTTCAGATGCTCTCGTAACTATTTACTTTTGGATAATTTCCGAACACAGAAGGAGAATGCATCATCTAAAACGATTCAATGTCTGTCTGAACTAGCTCAAACTGGAAGTAGTAAAAGAGCAAATGAGTTTTATGATCCAAGCATATGGAAAACATTTTTATCCTTCATAAACGGAGGTCACGGAGATGTGAAAACGCTAACACAATCTCTATTCAATATCCAGTTATACCAGCAATGTACTAAAAACACCTCAATTGATCATGATGTTCCACTTCTCCACGAGGTGGAAGGCAGCTTATTTCCATACATGGATTTTCCAACGTTGCATAATGGAGACATTCAAGATTTTTGGCCGATTCATTCCCGATTTGATGGAAGTACTCATCGTGGACAGGTATTAGAATTCTCCACAACGGATAACTCATTCATAGGGACGTCACGCATCGAGTTCAACATTAGCAAGCCGTTTTGGGAGAACTGGTTAGTTTCAGCTGTTCAAAATGGCTCGAAGGGCTTAGTAATGAGTGTGTCAGATTACCAGGTAGCCGATTCAATCCGACTCATAAGGGTCTTGCGACTATTGAATAATTCACTGCCGATTGAAATTGTTCACAAGTCTGATTTAAGTGAGAACTACCAACAGCTTTTGATAGCGTCAGCAAGGGAATCTGAATCTCTTGATTATCCTCCACAAGAGCTGTGGTTTCTAAACGTAAAGAGCCTGCTAAAGGACAACTATGTGGCCAAGTTCAAGCGGTTTTCGAATAAATGGTTAGCAATTACTTTTTGCTCTTTTCAAATACCGATTCTTCTAGATTCTGATACTGTACCATTCGTCTCATTGGATACATTTTATGAAATAGACGAGTTTAAAAGAACTGGGACACTTTTTTTCAAGGACCGAGGCTTCCCAACTTCCAAACTGGGATCGCACCAAATCAATGTCCTAAAGAAGGTGATTGATAATTGTCTGGGTATACCCTTGGATTCAAAAAAGGATCTCGACTTGTTGAAAAATCGTCTGAAGGATGACATGGCCATGGATGCCGTAGAAAGTTTAGTTACCAAGCATCAAAAGCATTACATGGAAAGCGGTTTACTAGTTTTAGACAAACAGAAACACTTTTCCAGTCTATTAGTTTCAATGATGCTGCAGTTCTCACCTATTCAAGAATACTTCTACGGTGACAAAGAATGGTTTTGGCTTGGTTTATTATTATCTAACGATACATTCACTTTTCATCCAGTAGAGGCCTCAAACGTGGGAGCATTGAAGGATTTGAGCACACCTGATAGCGCCCAGATGTGTTCGATCCAACTATCCCATACAGACATCCATGGTAATGTTCTATGGCTAAACGGTGGTCTATCTGTTTGTAAAAAAGCATGCTGGGTTTATGACTACACTAAACGTAAAGATATTGCGTCTAGATTTGAAAGTGTAGATGAACTACAAAAGCACTATCGATCACCCGTGAAACTCGAAAATGTCATTATCCCTGAAGTTAACAAGTCTCCCTGGTCACAAAACACCGAATGTGCTGGGTACAATTATTGCACAAAGTATAAAAAGGGAGAGTATGGAACACTGATAGAGTTTACAGAACACCAGAAGAAATCTTATGAAAGAATTGTACAACTGTGGAATGACGTTATATAAGACGGAGCTTTTCATGGACAGATTTGAGTACCTCTGTATTTACCCTGTTTGTCTTGTAGAACATGCAGGTTTTCCTTGTACCAAGGAATGCAACGTATTCTACTCGACAGTATAGATAAACTCTGGGGAAAAAAAAATATTGAATCTATAGAGGCAATTCTTAATACTTCCGAACATTTCAGAAACTTATATACATTTATATTTAGACGTAAATGTATGACATTCATTTTCTTAAAAATCAGTGATAGGCCCTATAAACTACCAATTCAACTGATATGATTTTCGATTAATTATAATAATGTGCAGTTAAGAATTACGAGCATTAGAAGCCATTATAAAATCAAAACCGCCACAATAGCGTACATCTTCAAGAACAAAATATCTCATTTTACCCATAACAGACAGAAACAGGTTATCCTAGGCGCAAGACTGTCCAAAAATTTCCCTCAAACAGGTCAAGATTATCCTATTTGAGAGTTACGGACATTAATACACAGTATCCCTACGAGTACGTTTTCATGTTTTCAAGATTCCCCAGTTCACACTGTAGTGGTAAAATTACGTCTCCTCCTTTTAACAATGGTGAAAGGATATTGTTATTTACGGTCTACTTTATCGAACGGTTCAATCCTACTATGCCCTGGCTTCATTGGATACAACAAGGCTTCGCTAGAAAGCAACCTTGTAAATTTCCGATATTTTTTTGAGATAGTAACAGTGGCTGATACAGCTTGCGCAAAAATTTCATCGCATAAACAATACCTTGTATGATGCACGTGTGACCGATTCTTGACACCCAGTTATGTCGTATAGGCAACCAAGCTTTTCATTGTCGCTCAGCCCTACAACGGCGTGAATTAATCCATCTGTCGAGATCATAGCTGTCTGAACGATATTTTTTCCATTTTTTTTTCAACACAGTGTTATAATGACATCTTTCGGATAGAGCGGGCGCTAGCACTGAAAGATGGTTCTGCGAAGAGTAACGTGGCTGAAAAGAAGGAAACAAACAGCGTATGCCATGGAACAATTCTAGAAGAGGGGAACCTGCTTATTCAAGAACGTAATTGTATAGGCAGAGTGATCACGTACAAGATGGGACCTTGGCTTTGTAAGCTGGAACAACTTTTTCCCGAAAGCAACGCTTTTTTCTTTTTTATGCAAGACCGTCTTGACATTTGCACCCTATTTGAAACAGGCACTCAACAAATAAGACGACTGCACCTAGTTTTATAGKACCCTGGATGAAGAAGACTCAAAACGAACGAAGGTTTTGTAAAAAGATCCGATACATCCTTCGACTACTGATGATTACCCACGAGCATGAGCTTCCAATACTTTTAGTCATTGGAAAAAAAAAATTTTTATCGTAAAGACAAACACATAGGCACTTGCCAGGCAAGTGCCTAAGGTAGCTTCTCTAGCGGGAAACTCCAAGCCCTAGTAGTTCTTGTGATTGTGCAGAATACTCGTAAACACCTACCATTTTTTCTCTTTTTTCTTAGTTGTAGATAACAAACAGCCATCCATATAAACTACAAAAGAAACTAAAAAGTATTTGTTGTGACTCTGCATTCTCTCTTTTCAATCATTTGATATCTTCCGGATAAACTCCACAAGCTAGACAACGAGGATGATGTTTTTGACGTCATTTATAACTATCCTTCTGTTCTTCCAGTTTTCCGCTGCAAAAGCACCTCCTAGTAAGACTTCTCTGGTAAATACCCATGAAAGAAGATCAATCTATTCATGTTATGTCGGTTTGCGTAAAGAGAATTGGGCATACAATGGGTCCGCTATATGTCGCTATGAGCCTGCAATTCAATCGATGCTATATTGTCTCTACGAAGACACGTTCGAGAAAGGGTATTCAAACAAAACCCTAGAGAAGGGTTTCGAAGAAATGAGACAGTTTTGCTACACACCAAAATTTCTGAATATGACTGATGCCGAATTTTATACTTCATTGAATAACGGATCACACTATATTCAAGAACAACCCAAAGCCACCGTCAATGTAACATTTCCTATTGTAGTCAACTCTACGCTAAGAAGAGGTTATTATGATGCATATTACGGCTACTACTATAACCACGATATTCCTTATTATTTTGGGGGCATCATTTGTGCATACTTTGTGGGTGTTATGCTAATTGCCGGTTTAATTCGTTTTTTGGACTACACTCCAATAAAAAAGTTAATCTTCAAGCAAAAACTGATGAATTATGTGAGGGGTTATATCACGTTACCAACCCTTTGGAAAAAGCATGCAGAACCTTTTTCATACCTAAAAGTGTTTACTGGCTATATTCCTACTAGATTCGAAACCTTGGTCATTTTGGGATACCTGATACTCCATACCATTTTCATGTCTTACAAATATCAGTATGACCCTTACCATATCATTTTCGCTGGTCATAGAGCAGAAGTGGCACAATTCGTTGCTTATAGAAGTGGTATACTTTCATTTGCACATATACCGCTGATTATCTTATTTGCAGGAAGAAATAACTTTCTACAACTTATTTCTGGTTTGAAACACACTTCGTTTATCGTATTCCACAAGTGGCTTGGAAGAATGATGTTTCTTGATGCCGTGATTCACTCTGCCGCCTTCACAAACTACTACTTGTTTTATAAGAAATGGGATATGGTTAAAGTAAAAACATTCTGGAAATTTGGTATCGCTGCTACTTGTTTAGCGGGAATGTTGATTTTCTTTTCCATTGCAGCTTTTAGAAGACACTGCTATGAAACTTTTATGGCCCTCCATATAGTATTTGCTGCTATGTTCTTGTATGCATGTTGGGAACACGTTACTATTTATAGTGGCATTGAGTGGATTTATGCCGCGATAGCAATTTGGGGTGTCGACAGAATCGTACGTATCGTTAGAATTGCCCTCTTAGGTTTTCCAAAGGCCGACTTGCAGTTAGTCGGTTCTGATTTGATCCGCGTTACAATAAATAAACCAAAGAATTTCTGGAAAGCAAAACCGGGACAATATGTGTTTGTCTCTTTCTTACGCCCTCTGTGCTTTTGGCAGTCACATCCATTCACGGTTATGGATTCTTGTGTAAGGGATGGTGAACTGGTCATCATTTTGAAGGCAAAGAAGGGTGTGACAAAATTAGTAAAGAACTATGTGGAACGCAAAGGCGGCCGGGCTTCCATGAGGTTGGCTATCGAAGGCCCATATGGATCCAAGTCGGCTGCCCATCGTTTTGATAATGTATTACTTTTGGCAGGTGGATCAGGTCTTCCTGGTCCAATTGCCCATGCTATCGAGCTAGGAAAAACAACAGCTGCAAGCGGAAAGAATTTTGTTCAGCTAATAGTAGCAGTTAGAGGGTTTGATATGCTTAACGCGTGTAAGCAGGAACTGATGGTTTTGAAAGATCTGAATGTTCATGTTCATATTTACAATTCTAAGCAAGATGCAACTCCAGGTGTACCAATTAGCCCAAAAGTATCTAAAAGTGACGAAATAGTGATAGAGAACACTCCTTCCGTTGTCGATAATTCAGAGAAAGCTCTTTCTGAGAATGAAAATACGGAGCAACCCCTCTCTGTAAGTGGCATCTCCAATGTCGATTTTGAATTTGCCACTTTCCATGCAGGAAGGCCCAACGTTGAAGAACTGTTGAAAGAATCCGTCACTCACTCTGGTTCACTCGCGGTAGTGTGTTGTGGACCACCTGTCTTTGTTGACACCGCTAGAGATCAAACCGCCACAGCCGTAATTAAAAATCCATCAAACGTAATTGAGTACTTGGAAGAATATCAAGCATGGTAAGCACTCCCTTTATATTTAATTACATTTCTAATGTATAACATCCTTAATTTATTGTATTTGTAACAAGTGAAAATGGTTTTCATAAACACACCCTGCTAAGACTCAAATTCTGAAATTCTTAATTTTGGGATCATATATATGAAGATTTTTTTTCAGGGAAATTTCGAGTGGCCTAAAAAGGAACATACACCAGGCGACAGAAATTGCATGCCACAGACTCTAGATTTAGTGTCGCACCATTTCATAACAAGGCGTACTTGATCGATCACCCATATTTATCTTCTTTTTCTAATTACATGAAACCGTTCACAGCTTAAAAAAAAAAAGAAATCGCTTGAAAACCAAGATAGGCGGATATTTCCCACCGTAAGCAATGTTTAATAGCTAGCACAGCTCAAACTTCCATCCGTTGTTTTATTTAAGTGTTTCATTGTTTTGCATTATATTCCCTAACATCACTAATATTTACAATGTCTTACTGTCAAGGTACACAAATGAGACGTTAAAATCCAGAACATCCGCAAGAAAATTCTGAATTCAAACAGAAATGTAAGAATGAAGAACTATGAAAAAAGAATGGTTTAAAATCAAGTGTATTATTTTGTTATGGAACTTTCATGACTTTGTATGTTTTTTGAAAAAAGCAACGGAGACTTCGTGGTATATATAAGTTTAAATAATTGCCTTGGGCACTATGGCGAGTTATGGTAATGTAACAACTAAAAGGAAAAAATAGTTGTATTGATAAAGCGTACACCAGACGGTGGTATTGACTGGTGCTCTCAAGGAACATCAGAAATTATAACTACTCAGGGATCTCAATTGCTTTAAAGTTCAGAAGAATTAGCCGAGATATTTATTCAAAGTCCTCTGATTCAGATTGAACGTTTTTCTCATTCTAAGTTGACTCTTCATCGTCTGCAATTTCGACTTTTTCCGCTTGGTCAGCTTCAAGATCTAGAAGAGATCCGTCTTCTTCAAAACAGCTCTCCAAGTATAGAATGGTTCTGCGCAACATCTTAACACTAGTCTTACAGGCTGCCTTTAAGATAGACCTAGTATTGGAACCACATTGTCTAGCTTGCGATACAACTGCGAGATAGGAGACATATGTGGTTGCAAGAAATAGTATAAACATAATGGCTTCCGGGACAATATTAGCTTTAGCAACCTTACAAGAAACCGAATCGGAACTCGTATCGTGTGGCATATTTGAGTATGGGATGTAAATATCATGTACACTCCCACCAGAGTCCGGTATGTAACTCATTCTGTATGGCATATTTTTGCATGACTTAGGACCAAAATCAGAAGCCAAAGTCACGAAAGCAGAGAACCACAGGATAGACAAAATGATTTCCATTACCAAAATCAACAAAACTGGTAAAACCCTAATAATCAAAAAATAAATTACAGATATGATGGAGACCGCTAAACTTAATCTAAGGATTCGGTCAACTCCATAGTTCATGTGTATTGTACAACTTGCCAAGGTCAAAGTAGTTACCGATAGAAGAATTTGGAAGGACCTCAAAACGTTGAGAGTAGTCCTGGCTGCCCACCAAGGTGTTAAAGGTGTATTAGGTACTGAATCCGGTTTTGACATATTCGTTTTACCTTCTTTTTATGATGTGTTAAGCTTTAGATTAGGATATCAAGTTTTTGGACAATGTGTATACTCCTTTTCTTTAATGATCGGCTTTTATAGTCTCGAAAAAACGAGAAGCAACAGCACCGAAAAAAAGCTTATCGAATACGCAAATTGAGCATTTTAGTCTACTGAATCTGGTGTGAATTCAGATAGAGATCAACCAATGTTTTGTTCGAAAAAAATTATTAACGAAAATTTATACGGATATAGACTTTAGTGTCTAATGATCGTAAGATGAAACAATTAGAAAAATGTAAATACGAGTGAAAGTCTGGAAAAAATTAAACTGGAACTGGTTTCTTGAAAACATCTTGTTAGCAACGTTGCAATTGAAGTCTAAATAATTCATTTCTTCGGAACAAAATGAATGTATAACAAAATCAGTGTATATGATTTGTTTGAAACGATAGTAAAGCTGCCGAGATTGTCTACGTCTGGTTTTGAAAGTTGAACCTACCAAAATCATCCACTTTGATCAAGGAATGTTTATCTCAAATATGCCCACTGATAATATTGCACAAGTTGAACGTCTCATAAGAGGGCCTTACATTTCCCCACGGCAGATTATACGGTAGAACAATCTAGAAGAGAATTCACGAGACTACAAAAACATCTAAGAGATAGCCTATTCATATGGTACGCCATCTCCCAAAACGCAAACTTTTAGGTGACATTCAGAATAAAGAGATCAACACGTTGCCTACCTAGTCTTCTGCTACGGAAATTTTCCGTACAAGCTCATCACTAAGAAGGATATTGAAATCCTGTATTGCAGAATTGATAGATTGTTCTCTACATTCAATTTAGTCAGTCAACCAGCGAGTTGTGCAATATCCTGGTTAATTAATTAGACTTCATTGGTATTTCCATATCGCATAGAGCGATAAGTGAGCGCGCTCATGGAGATCACTCCTCAGATAGGAACACCGTCATTCTACTGAAGTGTTTTTCCAGTTTATTGAGTTAGCTCTCTTCCGATCACAAATACTATTCAAATGACACAATTCAAGATCTTGCCGACCAACTTCGGCTGAAATAAAAACGTGTGCATAATTATTGTGTTTCTCTCATACGTTGTTAGTACCATGCTTGAATAATTGAGCACCTTTTAGTAATGGCCCAAGTATAATACTTTTATTTGGTGAGTAGTTTGGAAGTCTAGAACTTGAGCTCTCTATGGATGAAACAAATTGTCCTCATGTGTTTGAAAGAGAAACTCAGAACAGTTTCAAGACAACGCGTCGTATTTGAAGGAAAACAACTAAATGAGTTTCCAAGAATGGCATTCTCATTGATTTTATCAGGAAATTGTATAGCCAGTGCTGCTGTGCCTTATGAACTGGAACTCAAGGACTCGAGCTTCATTTGCTTGACGCACATGATGCCATAGACCCTCCAAAGTTTAATAAGAATGCTTACTTTGACGTAAATGTTCCATAGATGCTGCGCAGCTTTGAAGCGTATTTTTATATGACATGTTTTAGATTATTGTTTATGAAAGTATGAATAGTTCAATTGAGTTACACTTCAATTTGCAGCAGAAGTTGATGGTAACGTAATGGTCCTTGTTTGAGATTTCCACACGGACCCGGTCAAGTATTTTGAGTGTGTATATACTTTAGTGATTTAATACCTTTTCTTTCTTAGCCAAAATAGTGGTGGTATCGAAATAACTACCAACACCATACCAAATCCGACCGCAATCGGAAGCCCTGGTTTTGTTTTATAAAGAGCAGCTAACACAATGGGTGCTACTAACTTACCAATCCCAGATATGGCTCCAATTAAAGGCATCAACCGAACCTTCAGCTCTGGATCAATGTAAGTGGAAAAAATTGCTGGAATGCTGGACGCCAAAAAGTTATATCCTAGCAAAGTAATCGACATTCCTGCTACAAAAAATATACCAGAGTTCGTGGGCGGCATTGATTTATATTTCAAAGCTTCCGATGCTCCAACCATGAAAGCTTGTCCCACCAGTGAAATAAGTAATGCAGAGATTGACAAAAAAACTTGATTACAGTAGAGATAATCTTTCTTTTCTAACCCTAGTTTTTCACTTTTAATCGTATCTGACAAGTTCAAATCGTCTTCTTCAGCTTTCCTGAAGATAGTTCGAATATTGATCAATTTTGGAGCAAAATAACTTCCCGCCACACCTAATATAGATGCGACCATAAATGCTATACCTTGAAATTTGGTATCCCAGTGTATTTTAAGTGTTAAAAACAGTGGCATAAAGTAAACCACTTCACTCATTATAAATGATGATAAGAACATACACCATAATAAGATTAAACAGGAAATAAGTCTTTTTCTTCCAACGCTAAGAAACTGTTTCAGAGCACTAAGAAAAGTCTGATTCTGTAGTTTGGTAAATTTTACTTCAGGATTTTCTAAAACCACAATTAGGAGTAAGCATATCGCAAGAATTATAAAACTGGAGGCAAACGTCGGTGCGTTGAAAGAATTAATGCGGTATCCTTTAATTTTGAAGTCACAATATCCAAAAAAAATGGCAACTAATTGAGCCAGCGCCATACAAATTCCGGCTGCTGTTCTGTACATTGATAGAAGTTTGAACACAACAACCCTATTTGGAGTAATGGATGTAATGTAACTGAAGACTATTGCGCCTGAAGCAGACGCTGCGCCGCAAATAATGCGTCCACCGAGCAAGGTGTTTAATGACACAGCGCCCGCACATGAATAAAGAAAATTACCCACAAATGATAAGAAATAAAGTATCACTATAACACATTTAATGGATCCGACCCACTCAGCAATATTTCCAATAATGAGTGAAACAAAAACCTGTACAGATGCAGAAACTGCTTGCATTATAAACAGATAATCATCCGGGTTGCTCGTGCTATTCTTCAATGTATTAGTATATTGATTCATTAAAATTCATCCAATTCAATTTCTACTTACTTCTTTGATGTATTCAACCACACTTGACAGATATACACAAGAATCAAAGCTAAATTGAACAGCAATTAAAAATACTGCCAAATATCTTAGAAATCTCTTTTTCTTGGTATCTTGCATCTTTTTCATTTTAGTTTTTTATTCCAACGTTAACTGAAATGCAATTGAACAAATAACACAGTATTTTAGTAAATAGTAGGTATTGTTTTTCCACCTTTATATTGATTGATTTCGGTGAATCATTTCCCAATTAGGAATTCATATTCCGCTTTAGCACGGGGAACATATGAGCACCCATTTCAATGCAATAGTATTGCAGCATTTCATGCTAGCAACCATGCGGTTGTGTCACAAATTAGCTAAACTTTAGTGACAACGGTTTCGTAACCGTTGTCATTTTGAAGTGGCTATCCCAACTTGTGGTCAAGTCTTGATCTCGAGATTAAAAAATCCAGTCAAACTTCGGGGTACTGAACAACGTTTTGAAACGCTTGAACCCTAAATTGGCAGCCAAAATTGGCGTGGATGAGACTCCATCGATCGATTCTAATTAAATTTTATTTAAAGTGATTCAATACTTTTAAACAGTACCACACCACATCACATCTTTAAAAAAAATCTGAAGTAATCTATTTTTTGTTTGAAGTTTCAACATCAAATAAAAAGAACAACACCAATAATCAACATAACTGTAGACCGCCCTGGATTTTCAAATAATGTGAATACCTAAATTGGACAATTATAGTATAAATCTAAAGTACTCTTGATAGATGGGTACAAAGAACAGCATACCTTTGATTTTGCACCCACGATTTTGTTTGCACTTTTAAAAAACCCAAAACGGTGATCTCTACACTAAACACCATTATGGGGCTCCCCTTTAACTTTCCGTTGTACTCTTTCGAGTTGTTTAGACCAACATCTATTGTTCTCTTTTTACGGCGCCATTGAAAAATGCGTTTCCTTTAATATCACTTTAAGCGCTAAACTAGATTTAAACCATTTGAGTTCAAGCGTGCAAATTAAATGATTGCATTAGTCTTTCTGTATACTCTAATCCGATATCAAATCGGATAAAGGCTGGCTGTCAGAAATTATCGGTATGATTGGACCAGATAGACTCAAGAAAAAGGCCGTTAGTCTGGCTTGTACTGTTTGTAAGAAACGAAAATTGAAATGTGATGGGAATACTCCATGTGGTAGGTGCAATAAGCTAAAGACGCCCGAAAAATGTAGCTATTGTACTGATAGAAGAAAAGATAAGAGAAAGATCCAAAACGGCTCGAGGGTTTTCGTGTTTAAGAATCAAAATATCAGTAACGAGAACAAATTTTTGGAAAGAAACGAAGAACGTAGTGAAGATCTTCTTTCCGATAAGACTAGAATAGAAACAGCAGAACTGGAGCCAGATATACCAGAATTTGGAACAACTGGGATTTCGGCTGCTGATACAGGTATATGGGACAATTCTCTTCCAGCAGATTTTAACTTTAATGATTTCAGTACTGAAGGTGCAGATATTGATGACTTTTTGAAACTACTGGGAGATAGTTTCTTTCCAATGAGGCAAGAAGGCACATCATACTCTCCATGTGCCACAGACTCCAACATTCTTACTAGTGGTGTAACTGGAGTGACTGAGAGTGAAAACTATACTATCAATCGATCTCATTTGATCAATATCCTTTTTGAGGACGAGTCTCACGCTCCACCAGGAATATCGAAAAAACATCTTCTTGATTTGGAACTCCGATACGGAGATTTAGAATCTATAGAAGGAAGCAGTGATGAAAAGTTTCTGCTTGCAACCTCATTGTGCCTTGGGTCGTTAACTATCCGAAAGAGGGAGTTACTAAATCAATCGAGCTCCGATGATTATCCTCTTTTATCAGAGAATGGTATCCCAACATTGACGGCAGATGCTTATAACTATTATACTTTTGCAAAGGCGTTAATCCCCGATCTGCTGCCTTCTCCCACAATCGATGGATTTTGTGGTCTTGTCCTAATGGCTAATTTTATGACTATGATGATATCTTTAGAAGGTCAACTATATTTGAGTATAAATGCTTTGCAGATCGCGGTTGCTTTGAACTTAACCAATGGAGAAAAATGCAAAGAATTACTTGAATTAAATGCCGACGGAGTTGGTTTGATTTTACTATTCTGGAATATTTGGTGTTCGTCTTGCATGTTAACAACTTTCCACGGAAGAAGACCTTTTATTACTCTAGAAGATATCACGACGCCTTTACCTTGTGAACTGAAACTCGACAATAAAAGATCCGAACTTTCAATACAATTCATGCAATTAAGAATTCAGTTAGCTGCAATACAAGGCAAGATTTTCAAGCAACTGTACATTTCGGGTCCGACAAATAAGGACCAGTTTGTAAGGTTGCAAAATGAGCTTGAAGAAGTTTCAATTCAAATTAATAGGTTGAAAAGCTGTCCCGTATTCGAAGAACGTCTTTTCTATAGAAGTCGGGTGTTAATGTTAGAGCTATCGAGTTTTAAAGCTCAGACGTCTTTTCTATTATATCACCCGTACCTAATTTGTGCAAAGTCCTTAGAAGCAGTGAATGCTGCAAAATCAATAATTCATGAAATCTGGAGTCATTACACAAAACAGTTTCCCAAAAATGAAAAAGAAATCATAGAACATTTGGATTGGAATTTCTGTTATCCTTTCAGGACTGCATCACTGACGTTATGCGTTTCATGTGTTATACTTCTAAGATATACGCAAGCTATAAAATTTCTGGAAGATAGTGATTTGTTCGAATATGTTTTAGCAATAGAGATATTACAAGATTTAATCCAATTACTCCCGATTGAACAAAAGCTTATTGATTTAATTAAAGCTTCAAGTGAACCAAAAGGTACTACAATAGGCTCGAACACTGATGGTTTCGTTGAGTTTTGGGGATGTATGCTTGATTGGAACTCATCTTAATAGCTTTTTATCGAACCGTTCTACTCAGAGATGCCGTTAGAAGCTCATTTTATGACATATTCGGTTTCTGCAATAAGTTTTATAGAATCCTTTCTAGTTATGTATAATGTGGTTCTCCCTTCAAAGCCTATGCGCTACTATTAGTTGATAATTACGCATTTGGATAACAACAATCGAATGAGACGGGCTACGAGAATTATCATTGATTCAACTACAATCATTTTGAACTCATTAGTACCCCATGTCTTTCGTTGCATTTTGATCCAATGCCACCTGAAGAATCTTTTCCGTATAGTGTTTTGAATAATTCATTGATTCTTTTTGCCGTCCTTTTTGAGCTGTACCGAAACAAAATGTTTCAACAGCGCTACTTTGCACCTATCTGCTCATCTAAGTAGCTGCATTTTAGTTGGTATTTCTGGATAAAGCCACTGGAATTCTGTGCTAAAGTAGTCGATATTCTTGGATATAGGTGTCGCTCATGTAGAGCCAAAATTATTTTGAATATTCAAGCTTATTAGTTGCAAATACGACATTTGTCCGGCCCATTTTGAGATGGCTCAGAAAAGTACCAGCTTTGTATACTATTGAAGAAATTGGTATCAAGTCGTATTACTGTTGTGAGGCATGTACATCTTTTCAAAACCCTAGAAAACATTAACTGATCAGAAAATTTGCCGGAATGGACCCCTATTCTATACTCGAAATCCCAAACTCAAAATGAGATACCTTGGTTTACTGTACTGTTGCGAGGAATAATTTTTTTTTCTTTTGTATGGAACAAATAAAGAGAACAGAATTAGTTTTGATCGGCACAGTAGTGAAAAATACGTGCCTTACAGCGCATACAATTTCCTGCCGCTGCCTTTCGAGGATAAATGTGCCATTCACGGGGAGTAGAAATTACACACCATCTCGAATGGTATTGTAAATATTTGCGGCTATACGAATCATACACCGGTCACAGTCAACTGAAAGCAATTTCGAGCTTCACATGCAAAAGACTGACACCAAATTGACGTTCAAAATCTTTATAATAGTTGCTTTTCATTTAAGTACTAACCGATATGAGCGCATATGGCGTGTGCGAGAGAGGAAGAAGGATAGAGAAATCAGCGAGTCTATTCTTGCTACGGCAGAGTAAAAAATTCCAAACCAATCACGCTGTTTAAAGACTTAACAGCTAAAAACGATGGAAAATTCTAGGGTTTGAAAGAAGCGAAGTTCTTCATTAAGGCAAAACTATTTTTTTCTTCGTTCTCACTAGTAAAAATTTTATGAGACCAAGAATATTCGTAGCTGATCTTGCGTTACAGTCGGAAAGAAACTCAGATATCGACAATCCTTTCTCTCCATCCAAATAACGTAGTACGTATTTAAAAGTCATTAATCCTATACAAAGACGAGGTACTCTTATTGATGATGGTTTCCGCCAACGATCGAGCACGATGATCCGAAGATGCGCTAGTCGCATAATATAACGGAATTATCTGAAGATCACTTGGTAATATTCTCAATGGTGTGATAGAGGGTCAATGAATCACAACAAGTTAGATTTTAATATGGAGGAGTTTCACTGTAGGCGTATTTCTCAAATCACAGTTTTAGCATGATTCGACTAACCATTACATTGAAAAGAATCTCCATATCTTGGTACGCACGTTGGATGAACCGAGAACTGGCTAAACGGTATATTTAAAGCAAATATAGAAAACTCTACTTAAAAAAAAAAATCATCGTAAAAAACGTAGTGTTTCAAGCCTTCTCTCCAAAGACGCTGATAATTTGCTTAGCAATATTAACTACGTGAGTCTCAAGAGCAAAATGGCCGGTATCATAGTAAACAATCTTTAAATTTTTGACATCTTTCCGGTAGGCTTCAGCGCCGGAAACACTAAAGATGGTGTCATTTCGACCCCAAGCAACTAGAACGGGAATGTTCGAATCTCTTAGAAACCGTTGAAATTCGGGATACAACTTGACATTTTTTTGGTAATCAAAGAACAACTTCAATTGAATGTCAGTTTGACCTACACGCTGAATGAGCGCAATGTCCAGCGTATAAGCAGCAGGATCAACAGACTCAGTATTCGCAACTCCGCCATGGTACTGAGAGATGACATTGGCAGGATCCTGGATGTATGAAGAGAGAGCTTTGACAAATTTCGGGTCACTTTGATATGACTTCCAATACTCCTTCAAAGGACCCCAAAAGCGGTCGTCAAGACCCTCTTCGTAAGCATTGCCATTTTGAGTGATAACCCCTCTAATTTTGGAAGGATTTTTCAAGGCTAACCGGAAGCCTACCGGAGAACCATAATCAAATATATAAATAAAGTACCTATCGATACTCAAAGTGTCAAGCAAATATCCAATTGTGTCACTTAACGCGTCAAAACTGAAGTCGTAGTCATCCGGTGTCTCTGAGAAGCCAAACCCGGGCAAATCTGGGGCAATGACATGGAAGTGTCTAGCCAATAAAGGAATGAGGTTTCTGAACATGTTAGAAGATGTGGGGAACCCATGTAGTAAAACAATTATGGGGTTCCCTCTTTCACCTGCCTCACGGTACCAGACCTTCACACCGTCTTGAGTTTGAGTCTTGTGGAATGTTGGAGTAATATTCGACATAATTGCTTATCTTGTATTTGACGGTAAAAGCTTACAATTTGGATGGTGTCAACCGCTTGCGACTTATATACCTCTTTTACGGCTCCTATCATTTTCTGAATTTCTGTCACGATCGCGTGGAGCGGAGTCTAGTCAGTGCACCACCTTAAAAAAGCCTCTAAAAAGCGGTGGCATACTGAATTATCGTGCCCTCAAGAGTTAAAACTGCCAAAAGGTGGCTTTCGCTTCGAAGGTTACTTCTATATTCTATCGTCTGACTCAAATTTAGAGACTATATTACGATGCTTGTGTAAGATACTGTGAGCTGTGTGTAGAATACCTGAACGATAATGGAATGCAAGTGACTGGAAAAGCATCATACACAATGATTTAGCAATATATTCTGCTGATATTTCGGTGAGACGATATGTGCTCACAAGAAATATAATATTTAAGACAACGTATGTTAGGTATTTCCGAAATGTCGAAATAAGCGATTGTTGGCTGCCGAAAGGGCTCCTACCTTATTGAGCAGGATATATGAGATAATATGAGGACTGCCAATCAAGACGCCCTAACTTGTTGGATGAGTAAGCATCCTAGTGATTCACCGTATAGGTACAAGACCATGTTCTGTATAGTCGGCACCCACAATAATAATTTTCATGCAAGAGAGTGCCACATATGCATTATTAGCGAGCAACCAAACTTCTAATGCCAGTCTGCTTGCACTTGGCTGTGTTAAAATTTCGTTAAAATTAAAGTCTATAAAATATGTATTTGGGTGAGGAAGACTCAGCAGACCTGCTTGCCATTTCCCCCCTAAGCGATAGAGTTTGCCAGTCCACCCGAAAATGCTAATGCCCATGTGCGACTCATTCCATTATCCAGATATGTGGCTGAATCAAAGTCCGAATCGCTGAAAAATGTATAAGAATCGACTGGGTCAAACAGTGCTTGATTTAATCTCAGTATACCTGCCCAGCCGCTTTCTAGCGATGCGATAATTGGCGATATTTTCGTTTGCCATTCTTCACTGACAAAGGATTCTGAACGAATATTGGAAGAAACTGGTGTGATTGGTAACATATGGATACCGTGAATATATTCTGTGTTTGTTCCAAAATAAGTGGTATAATCAATAATATTGTCAAACAAAATACCACTCACTTTATTCCCGATGATTTCTTCGGGTTCGACTGTATTATCGTCTTGATAATAGAAGTAATCGTTCATCGAGTCCTTCATTATACTAATCATTAAATCACCTCTCAATTCCATCGAAATATCACCGATAGTTGCTCCCCACAATTTCATAGCATAAGCAAAATTGTAGTCTTCGCTACTACTTTCTTCGTTCTTACCGTTTCCATTTTCAAATAGTCCAGCTGCCCAAGAATGCCCATTAAACCAGTCAAACATTCTCGACTGTGCAAAGTATTGGTCTTTATCTGATGGATTTGCAACATCTCTAACCAAGGAATTGACCCAATCTTTATTATCAGTGGCCCAAGTGCCGCCAAATTTAGAATCAACATAACCGATTACAGCAGCTGCATGAATAATATAACCATAATGAAAATGATGATCATTGTAATAGGTATTACCAAAATCGTATTGTGTGCTAGTCGACGCCCAGTCTCCTGAGCTGACTAAACCATTGAATTTTGTGTCATAAACTAGGGGATATAATTGTTCATTTTGTAGCAAAATATCAAAAGCCGCTTTAATGTTTTCTAGAGTACTTTTGGTGGTAGCTTCATCTTGAATAATTTCAGACACTGTTAAAAGAATATAAGAGTATTTGTCAATCACTTTACCCAGATAATAGGTGTTCAAACCACTTATACTTTCTGAAATACTGACTTGAAGTTCAGTATTAGCGACTTCAGCTAGCAGTTGCAATTGCTCTGCAGAGTACTCTAATGGAGTGGTGCCAAGTTGAGAGGACCATGGTAGCCACGATACTTGTTTGTTTAAGGATGCTGAAAATTGTAAGGCTGTAGTTAAGTAACCCTTCATTAGTCCCTTAGTTGTTGAAAGAAGTTGAATACCAGTGTAGGAGTTTTGCATTATGTCACTTAAAGAAGATTCATGGTGGGGCAAAGCAAAAATCATTGTGCATGCTGAAGCTGACTCACCTTGAGTGGTATATGAGAATTCATAGGTAGCAGAAGAGCCATCTGAAACACCACGGACTTGGAAATCAGTGACGTACATACCTGCCGCTTGATCGTAATAAACCTCATAGTCTGTTTCAGAAGGGGCAACCGCCAGTTGAATGATTAGACCATCTACACTCGTGTTAGCTTCAATTTCATTCTCTGATGTCACCTGCAAGGAGAAATCAGAAGAAGTTAAATCGTCAGGCCCTATAACGTAGCATAACCAAGTGACATCATTTAAGAGCTTGATACGATATTTCAAAACTCCTTGGGCTAAATTGCTGGATGATTCAGAAACAAAGGTATTGAAGCCAATACTAGAGCCAATTTTGGCAGTCAGAGAGCCGTGATATATACCGGTCGCAAACCCCATACCTTGAACCAGAGGAATTTCCAGATAATTTGACGAATCATTAGACTCCGACAGAAGAACTCTTGTTGAAGAAAAAGTCATTTCGTCTACTTCCATTGTCATACTTGAATCAAAATCGGAAGCAGAGAGAACAACCTGCGCAATTCCTAAGGGATTTATCAAGTATTCCGAGTTACCGGAACTGTCGTAATTACCGAAGGTATATTGGTCAACAGTTGTATGTTGAACGGCGAAACCATAGTTATTAGAGGATGTATACTTCCATAACGAGTAAGGATAAACAAATGCAGCGGATTCCTGACTACCAACGATCAAATTTGTATAAAATTTGTTTGTTTGAATAGGCCCGCTGTTTGAAACTCCATCGGCCAACGACATAGGATTTGCAGCCCTCTCAAAAACGGTAGGTGGTTCATTCGTTGAAACAGCATTGAAAAGGTTCACAATAGTCGTAGTTGCAGGGTTCTTCGTAGTGGTGATGATACTGCTTAATGAAGTTGACGAAGAAGATGTGTGAGTATTTGTTTGTGTCGAAGACGATGATGAGTAAATGCTTGCTGGCGACGAAGGCGAAGATGATTGAACAGTTTCTAGCGCAGACGAAGACGACAAATAAACAGTTGCTAGCGTCGAAGACGAAAATGAGGGAAAGGGACTTTCTGTCGAAGATGATGATTGAGAATGCAAGCTTTGTGTCGAATTTGAGGGATAAAGGGGACTTACAGTCGAAGAAGATAATGAAGAGAACAAAACTTGAGTAGAATTAGATGAGCGTAGAGGATTTACTTTCGAAGACGAATTTGTTGAAGACGACGTTGGATGTAGAGAAATTTGTGTGGAATTTGATGGGTAAAGAGGAGTGGGGGAAAGTTGAGTCGAATCTATACCGGATGTTGTCCCATTAGCCGCTGTAGCTGTATTTGTGCTAATAGTGACTGTGTATATTGTTTTATTTGATGTCAGTGAGGAAGTAATGATTTCCGTTTCTTGGGATGAATAGGAAGGGATTTGTGTTACCAATGGATTATTCGTACCCACTGAAATAGATGTCAAGTAAGTACCATTTAACTTCGTCCCTGTAACAAGTGAATAAGAAGAAAATAGCGTCGAGGTTGAGGTTGTACCAGTTTGAGATAATAATGTGGCAATTTTACCCGTTGGCGATACACTGGAAACATTTGAAGCTACACCTGAACTTGTAGTAAAATCACCTGCAAAGCCGATGGTTTCGGAGGTATCAATTGAGTTTGTACCCGATCCAGTTGCAATATAATCTCTACCAGAGCCTGTAGTTTCTAAGGTAGCAATTGGATTTGTGCTCGACCCAGTTGCAATAAGATTGCTACCAGAATCTATAGTAAAAGTTTGAGAAAGTTTGCTTTCATAGTTCGATAGCCACGATAAGCTTTGAACCGTTGTACCTATAGTAGAATCAATACCACTTTGTGGTGTATTTGTAGAAGTAACTGCTTTATTATGCGATGGGATTGTTAGTGAGCTTTGTGGAGATGCTGATACTCTTGTTATAACTTTGGATTGTGCAACATAAGGCTCACCCACCGTTACTGTTGCATATGATAAAGTCTCAATCACATCGGCTTCTAGTACATTGTCGGCATTATCCGCTATGAAACTTATATACGAGCTTTCCACCAAACGTAGCAAAAGAATAAGTGACAGATATACCTGCATATTGGCTGTATTTTTTTAATGTTTTGCAGATCGTTTTTATAATTTGATCTATTTGTATGATGATAGAAACCATGTAACATACTTGATATCCCACTTGAAACAAAACTGCATCATGTATTTATACGTCCTTCATCATAGGTAGTAGCCCTAGTATCGTCCATATGTCCCGCCATCCTTTCGCTCAGCTTTTAGCTACTAACTTTTTAAGTTCAGCTCTTTGATTAACCAGTTTTTCCTTTGTGACCACATTCGGAAACTACAGTGTCTGCTGGTTTCCCTAAGAAACTCCGCACGAAGCGTCAAAAAACGAATGAGAACAACTGCAAAGCTGGGCTGTTGCCTACAAACTGATCTTTGTAGGCACCGATTCGGTAAAAACATGCTTGCCTGATTCCTAATAGGGTATATTGTACTGGTTTCAAAAAAAATATGGCAAGCAGGCTTGTTCTCAATTCCAGTGTATGCAAAGTTGTTCTTTAAACTTACAATCCAAAATAGGAAACATGCATAGATTACACGAGTTAAGCAGGACTACGTGCGGCCCAGTTTAATGACGTTTCTACCTAGCGACCGCTGTGGTATCTTAAAAAATCGCCAAGCTCTAATATTTCTGAATTTGGTAACAATTTCTACTTTTCTCAAGCAGACATATGTGGGACCTTAGGCTACTAGATTTGATTCTTTGCAGGTTTCCAAGGATCTAAAAAACAAAAGCTTATCTATACGTTATTTAGTTTTTTGAACTATGTACGCTTTTACGTTAATTGTTTTTATCTCACTTCGTCTAATTGATGTGTGAGTTTCTGATTTGGATAGGAACGTCAATCTGAGACGTCCCTGCGCCTTTATCGAAGTAAAGTTTTACTCGAAGGAAATAAGATCTAGAGCATAGACAGTTTCGGAAACTAGGCACTAAAGTACCTTTATATTCATCGTTAAATTTTACATGCAATGATAGTGTTTTCCTATATTCTGTTGTATTGACGCGATTCCATTCATTTGATTTCGCATGCGAGAATATCGAGCCACGACTGCTTGGTGAAGCGTTCTTTATTATGCTGCGAGATGCTTGTGGAATCATACTGGAAGATGAAGCATTAGAGTGCACATTCTTTGCCGCAACCAATTTTGATTCCAATGCATTCTTTATTACAGCAACATCAACTTCCATATGAGCTAAGGCTTGTACGTCATTTATTACACTCAACGGCATCAAACTAGAAAACACGAGTTCCTTATTACCCAGACTTGCTTCTGCATCTTCAGTAAGGAGCGAGTTAATCCTTGTTTGATTATGAGAGAAATCGTCACAGTACGTCTTAACGGTTTCCAACATTTCTTGGAACCCTTTTTTAACTTCGTTATACCTGCGCTCATTCAAAAGCAGGTCAGAGTGAAACTCCACTGGTTTACAGTCTTCTGTTTTTTCTGTTAAACAAACCAGTTCTATCTGTGAACTAGTAAGGTTAGGAGGCTCATGGGGAACGTTGTTAGCCGCCTGAACACATACGAGCTCTATTTGTAGACTCTCCAATTTTTCTCCTTCTTCACTCGAGAGGAGGTTTCTCAAATCTGACCAGTTTTGTTGGCCTTGCTTGTTTTTCATGGAGAACACATTCTGCTTTTGAATTAAAGTAGGGCTCCAATATGGCAAAGAGCTACTGGGAAGCTTTACTTTTATCATTATCAGTCCATTTTTCTCGGTAGAATTCTCCAGCTGAGATGAGGGCGTGTTATATAAGCCTTTACGAAATATACTTTTAAGACCCGTGTTAATAATGGAGGTCGTCGAGTAGCTCATTTCAGATTCGATGATGCCTTCTTCAGAATAGGATTTCTTTTCAAATTCTCCACTCTCAACATTTCCAGGCTCAGGATTCCACAAATACTTCCTTCTTGGCGACGTTGCCTGATCGTTTGCTCCCCGAATATCCTCCTCATTGATTGAAATTGTTCGTTTTGATTTGGAGAGAATACTTCTTATTTTTTCTAGTCTCTTTGTAACTGCGGCATCGAAATTTTCCAAATCTTTGAGACACTTCTTCTCACTGATGGGTTTGGAGTCAAAACCAAACGGAATTATTCTGATACTATATTTACTCTCACCAACCACGCACATACCCCCGGATGTATCTTTTCCTACAAGCATACCATTTATTGAGTAATCGACAAGGTTACCACAGGAATTGTCAATCAGTGAAAGTTGTGAACCCTTTTCTGACAAACGACCATAACCCAAACTGCGTGAAGGCTTCAAATTAGCGACATCTCCATTAGAGCCGAGCGGTCTGTGAAAGCCCAAACTCGGAGGTAGAAGTGAATGTGGGAAGTGCCCGTGTTTGCACGTTGTATCTAGTAATTGGTTTGGAATCTTAAATGTGAAAAATTTCTTACGTTTATCGCCTGGATTTAGAGTTCTAGCGTTAGTTAGTCCAAATTTTGTGTGATCAATCGAATCAATATATCCGCAGAGATTCTCGTGAGTATTCATATCCTCCTGATTATATGACCAACTCGCAGCCAAATCTACCATTCGTAGAAACCTTTTCGTTGTTTTTCGATTTCCAAGACATGATTTTGTTATTGAACTTACCGTACCTTCTAAGGTCAAATAAAACATGTCGAATTTTATTGTTTTGGACGATTTGTTCTCTACCGTAAAATATCCATGGATTATGTCACCAGACGTAAATTCTTTTAGCATGCTCTCGTATTTTGGAGTCTGCCCAAACTTCGGAGCAGTCTTTGTAACGTACAGCTCGATGGCTATAGAAGTTTTAACTCTAGGCAGAGCGTATATTCTTTCAACTGGTATATTTTTTGTACCAACATAATTAGAAGCCGGAGTATTAGAAGAGTGAGAGTGTGAAGAATCAGAGGGCAACTGTTGGGTATTGAGGCCCGTCTCAGAATTTTCTGAGCTAGCGGTATTACCGCTAATCCTCTCAAAATTAGGCCGACAAAGTACGTCTACGGAAGAGTCTCGGCTGCCAGCAGCGTCCTCGTAATAAGGTGGTCCTTCATGAAAGTAAGAATCAAAACTGGACTGAGGTATATTACTGTGCAAGTTTTCATACAGTTCAAATGATGGCAGAAGATCTGGCGGAGCAGCGTTATCATCCTGAAGTTTGCTCAACCCATTATATGTATTGCCAGTGTCATCGTTATTTTCCCTGGATGGGCCATTTTTCAGCCCTTCAAATGAAACTGTCCCTAAGAGTGTAGATGAGGAGGATTCTCTTCGAGAGGCCGCAAAGCTATTCTGGTTCTCTCTTGATTCTTGCATGTAAGTCTGCGAAATAAAACGGCTTAGTAGTCTTGCCCACTAAATTTGTGTATCCAATGCTTTATACTAGTGAATGGTTTTTATTTAAATTCTTTGAGTTGGAATATCAAAGTAACTATGAGGCAAGTTCCACAATATATGTATATACTATTATGAAGGCAGAGTCAATTGAGCTATATCTGCAAGTGCACAGGGTCAATAACCAGTCATAAGTGAGACCGGGCGTGAAAGTATCAAACCTCATAAAAAGGTGTATCGAACATCCTTAATTTTAAAGAAACGATTCGGGTTGCTCAGATCCGTTAAGAATACATCTTTGCATTGCTTATCTATGATATATCATTAACGCTAGCGGGTTTTCTAAAGAGCCGCACGCTCGGCCTATTGATATGCTTAGCGTTAAAAAGCCGTGAAGATAATTACTAAGCAATCCAATGACACGAGAAAGTACTTAAAATGAGTCAGAGAAGATAAAGGAAATATACAGAACATGAATGACCTTAAAATTTTAATTGATGATGGCTTTCGCTCCTTAGATCGGGCCTAATTAATACAGTTACCATTATGTCGATTCTCAATAACTCAGTGAAAAGATTTCAATCTACTCGCTTGAACATTCAGAAGATAAGAGAAACCGTCCTTTCTTTAATATTCTAAAATCTGCCGGTACGGCTTGCCTCTTTTAAGAACTCATATCATTTAGTTTACGCAGGTCTGGACAATAAATTGTTATTTAAGCAGAAAAACTTGCAACCTTGCTAGCCTTCTGATACTTTGTGACTTTCTAAACTGTTCCTAAACTGTGAAATGTGTCTTTTTGTATTTTGAAAAGGCTATTGGGAATGTATATAATGTTGCGTTTCAATGTTTACTACTGTGTAAGTTTTCATCAACTTTCTGCAAAAAGGCGTTAACTGTGCTTTTTGTCAGCAGGAGAAATTACTCGCATGTCTCTTAAACCTTTTAAACAACAATCACCGATAATACGAGCACCGTTTAATCACGGCGTCTCGACCATTAGTTGATTACTATATCTTAACCATATCTTTTTTTTGATATAGAAAATTTCTGCACTGTTTAAGTATGCAAAGAAGAGCGTCTTAAGAGTAGCAACACGGCACAGATTAAATTCAACATAGTTATTTTCTAAAAGTAATAAGCTAGCTTCTCAAGTTGTTGGTAACTTTTACAACCCACCTTATGGCAGAAGCATCTCTTAGTGGTACTTGTTCAACCCCAAGTAGCCTGATATCAAGGTACTTGAAAAGTATGATTTCATCTTAAGCCTTCAGCTAGTGGGGGTTACTAATAGTTCTAAAACTCAGCAAATCCGACTTTTCATTTTTGTTAAAGTCATCCAACAGAAACTTGAAATTCTGGGTAGAAATCAATTTGCGCCGACTTGAGGAGTTACCTTGGATGAAATATAAAGTTAGCAAGGAACGTAGTTTTCTTCTCTGCAATCTCCAACTCGCCCATTATTTCCATTTTGGGTAAATTCTGGCGGAAACAAGCTGTAAATCAGGGTCCTGCCCGACGTGTATGTTCTACAAAGGGTGAATTTTTCTATAGATGTGTTTCAGTGAGCTGAAATACTATTATGGTTTGGATATAATTGTTCATTGTTTTGAGTGACATCAGTAATATAAGTTGGATAAATGTAAAGCTACTACAACAAGAAACAAAAACAAACGATCAAAATACACTACTGCAGTTGCTTAACAGAAGTATCAAGTTTTCACCACTCGCTTCTTGGACATGAATTGCAAATTCACGGAACCTTGAAAGCAGGAAAACACACACGTTTCTTTTTGTCGACCAAAGCAAAGAGAGTCTATCGACCCTCGCTTAATAGACGATTTTCGGTTGGAATTTTTTAATGATTTGCAGCAGCAGTAATGGTTACTGCTTTTTGATGCGATTGAATTCAAAAGTTTTGCGATTCTTAACTGCTATTTCATTCCAGAACTAAAATTCGTAAACCGTCCTCACAGATTGTGGAAAGGTAATCGGCTTGGTGACCGTACAAGGTAGAATATTAAAAAGGGAAACACGGTTGATTGACCTCTCAATTCAAAAAACATCTAGGAAGCTGACCACTTATTTTTTTGTTGATTCTACAAAGAGGAATCAAATCCAGCACTGCTATGTGCGCTTTCTTCCTGATAAGCTGACGCTTTCCTTTACAAGAAAGTATTTATAACCCGAGATTATTTGGACTGAAGGTTTAAAATGGGTCGCTAGCCGGTTTGAACCTTTTAAACTTCAGGGTTGAATGATGTTAATTTCAGTCTCTATGCGTTCTGCTTGAAGTACAAATTATCGCTGTGACCGCATCCTTTACGTATTCATAAAGAGAGTGCATGAAGTATGCCATTATTTTTCGATTCAAACAGCAGCATAGAGTCATATCAAGAT
The DNA here is from genome assembly GCF_001298625.1 of Saccharomyces eubayanus. Classification (NCBI taxonomy): domain Eukaryota; kingdom Fungi; phylum Ascomycota; class Saccharomycetes; order Saccharomycetales; family Saccharomycetaceae; genus Saccharomyces; species Saccharomyces eubayanus. The sequence continues at coordinate 759,984 of NC_030973.1, forward strand.
ACAACATTAAGAAGTTTCTTTTGATCTACCTTTGAATATAATGAACGCCTTACTTTTCGAGCGATATTAGAGCATCAGAAAATCAAATAATGTCGAGAGAATTCCCATCTATTCTTGTGTTCACTGTTCATACAATACAGCTATAGTCAAAACAATGTTACGGATGGAATAAGCAAGTGTTTTCGAGCGCAAAAAGGTGTGAAAATTTTTGTTACTGCTGTTGGGAATCATTTACATGTTCGTGTTTTATCTGATATTAAAATATGAGAAATATTATGTTTTAAAATCTGTGAAATATTCCGGTAGCATCAATACAGACGTACCGAATGTATCACAGATAAGTTATTGTAACGTGAATTTGCTCAAGATGTATGATAGAATAGCTTTATGGTAAGTCGGTGCCGCTTATAAAAAGACAGAAACGTATTTTATCTTAATGCCATGGTGATTGGAATGACTGAGGTGCTACCGTATCATATAGATTTAGTGGTAGGTGCTACCGTATCATATAGATTTAGTGGTAGTGAAGATTGCCGATTCAAGCTCCATAGAATATTCTATTGCTGTTAATATACCGAGATGTGTGGAATTAAAATTACTGTATAGGGCCAGAGAACTCCAGTTATAGGTTCCCTCGACTCATGTACCCTTATGGCTTAATGCGTAAGGCGGCTGAAAAATTAAATGAYCCATAAAAATTGACAGTMACGCATTGAATATATAGCGGCCTCTCAAACAGTTCCAACTTCACACAACTCTTTTTTTACCTTCATTGTGTCTTGGACGTCCATAAAAACTAGGGCCATGAGTGCACATTAACAGATATGAAAGCTAGAAAAAAATATCCTAGATATGGATAAGAGACGCTACAACGAAGTGCCCGAAAATTTTCAAGAGACTAGATTAGCGAGTACGCTGATTCAAACATCAATGAACAAGAAATAAAGCGGGTTTGCAATTGAATATGGGTGTTTGAATTATTTTTTTTTTTTCTTTTGATTTTCTTCAAGAACACAAGACTATGAAAAGTTTGATCAAAATAGTGTCCCAATTCTGCTTCCACAAGAAAAAGCTTGGCATTGTACACATTCCGTTCGACTAAAAAATAACACCAAAAAAAGTCCACCACTCCATATTTTGATATGACACAATCATGGGAATTCGGTGTCAATYAACAGTGCCCTGTGGGTCTCGACTTCAAAGTGTACGGGCTCTGAATTCCGCGATATCTGATACTAGAGTTTTCGTTTAATGTTGTGCCAGATTTCGCGCCTTTGGAAGACATTGGACATAAAACGCATGTCTGGAGCCGCAAGAATGTCGTCTCATATTCAACCACACTYACAGATATAAAAACCCAGAGTGATTTGTAACAGACAGGAGCATCTACCCTTATGACCACCAAACAAAAATGGTTCTAGCTAACTCGGTACTTCTGTCAGCTTTATGCGCTTTTGCTGTCTCAGCAGCGCCTTTGTCCAAGAGAGATTCCTGTACATTGTCGGGATCTTCTTTGTCCTCATTGTCGGCCGTGAAAAAATGTAGCAGCATCATCATCAAAGATTTGACCGTTCCGGCAGGACAGACTCTAGATCTAAGCGGTCTAACGAGCGGCACTACTGTTACCTTCCAAGGCACGACTAMKTTTGGATACAARGAATGGGAAGGYCCATTRATTTCTATCTCAGGGTCCAAAATCAACGTTGTTGGTGCTTCTGGGCATGTTATCGATGGCCAAGGTGCAAAATGGTGGGACGGTAAAGGTGACAGCGGTAAAGTTAAGCCAAAATTTGTGAAATTGGGCTTGACCGGAACCTCAAAAGTTACCGGCTTGAATATCAAGAACGCTCCACACCAAGTTTTCAGTGTCAATAAGTGCTCTGATTTGACCATCAGTGGTGTAACCGTTGACATCAAAGCTGGTGACTCCGCCGGTGGCCACAACACAGACGCGTTTGAYGTGGGCAGTTCCACCAATGTTGTAATCCAGGGATGTACCGTTTACAATCAAGACGACTGTATCGCCGTAAACTCTGGTAAAAATATCAAGTTTTTAAACAACAACTGTTACAACGGTCACGGTATCTCTATAGGCTCTGTTGGTGGCCGTTCCGACAATGTTGTCAACGGTTTCTGGGCCCAAAACAATAATGTTATCAACTCTGATAATGGGTTGAGAATCAAGACTGTTCAGGGTGCAACAGGTTCAGTTTCGAATGTCAACTTCATYAGTAACAAAATCAGCGGCATAAAGAAGTTCGGTATTGTTATTGAGGGTGATTACCTTAACGGTAAAACCACCGGTTCTGCCACTGGCGGGGTTCCTATTTCTGGTTTGGTGATGAAGGACAATACAGGGAGYGTAACCAGCTCAGCCAAACGTGTTAAGATTTTGGTGAAGAGCGCTTCTAACTGGAAGTGGTCTGGTGTGTCAATTACTGGTGGTTCTTCCTTTTCTGGCTGTTCTGGAATCCCATCTGGTTCAGGTGCTTCATGTTAGCTGCTTCACAAATGACCTTCCAACATTTCGTGATAGAGTAGGGCGAAGATGGTGGGGGAATTATCTTTCATTTAGGATATTTTTAGTTAGATATTTTCATAGAAGTAAGTTAAGTAACTCATTAATATGCTACTACTACACTCTACAGATGCAGCCGCCGATGAGCAGTTTTCGCACGGAACTCTACAGACTGCATTGTGGTGTGCCGATTGAGAATACCACCGCCATTTCGCAAACCCACTATTGACTCTACAGAAGTAGTTTTCTCAGTAGAGCCCTTTGATGAATTGTTGAAGAGCTGCCCATAATCCTCGAGAAGCGTCAGCCGATCGAGAAGAAATCTCTAGTAGGGAGTATGTAATAGAGAATGTGGCGGCGCTCCAAAACYCTAAAAAATCAAGAAATACAAGCTTCTATGGCCAAGTTGGTAAGGCGCCACACTAGTAATGTGGAGATCGTCGGTTCAAATCCGACTGGAAGCATTATTTTTTYYKKYTTYMWTTTTTKRRRRKTTKKWAARRRSMRSYYYKKTYMMSKTTKRRSMAWKSMARSCYTWARRRKTTKRGRAAMYKSMMCSKTYCSCCCCGTTTAAACTGAGCCTGAKTTTGAAGTGTTGAACAAGTATAACACAAATGACTACGAATAAAAACTGTAAGTATTGCACTTACAGTCTAGCGATGCTGTGACCTCATTTACGCACGTCCAGAAGGCGAAGAGCAGTCTATGTCGACGTCAATCAAAACGAAATATAGTGAGACACAACCTAGGTATCCCACGTTAGGTAGGCAGGAATCGAAACTACACACACACACACACACACACACACACACACACACATACATACAAATCTTTCACAGATCCAATATCTTTATTGAAAATCAAGTCTTTGATTTTAAGCAATTTAGAAAAAGGAAAAAAAAAGGTGGCTAACTTGTCAGACTGCCATTTGTACCCACCCATGAAGCCCTATCCCTTCCAAAAAGGAAGTACATAGGATGGGTCAAGATCATCGCGCCATTAAAGATCGTAAAAGCTTCCAAAGGAAGAGATTACAAATGCAACGGCAAAGCAAAATTTGTTAAAAAATTATAGATGGCCGAACCGCTAAGGATTGCGGACCAAGCTAATTTCGATTAATTTCAATTTCTCACTCTAGGGTACAAAGGTTATGGGCTCATCAACCAAGTTGGATTCAGTGGCTCTTTTGAAGAGTCAAAGAGTGACGATTCCTATAGAAATGATCCTACTGTTGAATGTGTTAGTCAAAACCTGAAGCTGGGGGTGGGGGAACTGGAACGCAGTGAGATATGACAAATCGCATAGCTAAAGATATAGGCATTGCGTTGTTGAACTCTTAGTGAAAGTATAGGGTATATTACATACTGAAGTACGTCGACACAGATTTTAAGTAAAAACAAGAAGTAAAAATTGAAGAGARAACATGAACAAATATTGCAACTTACAAAATGCAGAGCCTTTTAACATGTTTTCTGAGGAAGCTCACAAGAATTTTTTTTCAAGTCTTGTCCTTCGCCCAAAGACTTTGTTACGGACCAGAAAGAAAAAAAAACAGGGTTAAGCGCGTACACTGTGTGGGGTCTGGGGGTGGACGGAACGCGCTGCCGAGAAAAAGTGTTCAGCCGCACTTGTCAGCGATGTCAGCGATGTCAGCGATGTCCGCGATGTCCGCTGGGCGGCTAAGTAGGCGGTAGTAATAGGAAAGGCCCATAATATGGGTGAGGTGAACGATGGATATATGCGGTGGCGCAAGGTCCTGTGTGTCTGTATTTATGTAATTGGGGATGAGAAGATGGCAAATTATGGTTTAGGTGTAGTTATGCAGCATTCTTTGAGTGTAATTGGCACTGAGAAGTATATAGATGCTGGATGAGGAAGGGTTGTTTATGCAGGATATGCATTTTTAGATCATAAACATGAACATGAATGTGGGAGTTTACGGTATATTCTATGGTAGTATAGTATGGATGAGGGTTGCAAGATTATGGTATTGTGGCTATGGAGGTGTGATTAAGTGATATATATATGTATATATATATATATATACATATACAGAGAGAGATGGTATGAGGATATTATGGCTATTGCGTTAGAAGATGTTCATATTTTTTTAGTGGGATCCGTGTGAGTAAGGGTACCGATACATAATGAATGATCCGGGCGACGTATTAGGATATATATAAATGATCGGTAGTTATAGTATTATAATATATGGAGCGTATACTGTAGAGATGAGTGGGAGTGATGGATGGGAGTGGCGAGGGTCTGTGGTATTTGATGGTGTGAGTGCAAATGTTTAGGGCAAATATGTGATGTAGAGTACCAGTTTCAATGGGGAGGCAAAGTTTGGTGGCCAAGTGACAGTTGAAGTGTGGAAATGTCCTGGGCACTAAATGCTGAGGTTCGTGCCGTATTCAGTGATATTGGGTGGAAGACTGGTTAATGCTGAGAAAGGACGTTGATACATATATTTGCTGTGGAGTGAAATGTGAGTGAGATAGGGTGAAGTGGTTGAAGCGCGGTAAGAAATGATGGTAGCGGATGCGTACATGCCTGTGGTATAGTATGATAGTGAGGGTGCGTAGAATGGTATTTGTAGGTGTTCGGATAAATGGAGGGTAATGGAGGGTAATGGAGGGTAATGGAGGGTAATGGAGGGTAATGGAGGGTAATGGAGGGTAATGGTGGCAGTCAGGTTGCGGGCTGGTTCTGTTTGGGTGGGTGGGTGTATCTGGCGCAGAGAAGAATCGTTTCATCAAATAAGCGGTTGTTTGGCCGAGCGGTCTAAGGCGCCTGATTCAAGAAAAACATCTTGACCGCAGTTAACTGTGGGAATACTCAGGTATCGTAAGATGCAAGAGTTCGAATCTCTTAGCAACCATTATTTTTTTYCTTTTCTGGTATTTTTGATGTCGCCCTTTGAGAAGTCATGAACGATGACGAGCAGTATATGCCGCTGGCCTGGGTTCCGGTTGTCTGTATTATGTCATTGTAGAATAAACATAGAGCATGGCAAATTACGGTTTAGGGTGCTTATGTAAAAGTGTGCGTCCGTGTGAGTGTGCGATTGAATACGTTATGATATAATATGGGATTGGTCAGTATTGGGTATATCATATAGCATCTGTCAAGTCTTTTGGTGTTTATATTATGGTATGGCAGTGACGAATGTTAGAGTGTTGCGATGATTAGTGTGTATTATATTTAACGTCCGTGTGAGTATGTGCGTGTATTATTCTAT
>NC_030973.1:766752-768019 GCF_001298625.1 Saccharomyces eubayanus
TATTGGAGGTATATTAATGTAGTTTAGATGTGTAAATGATAATTGAAGTGCTGGTAAGAATTAATGATTTATAGTTGGGTATGGATATTGGGAAAAAGGATAGAAATTGTGAGAAAATATAAAAATATAAAAATATAAAAATAAAAAAATATAGAATATGGAAGAGGGGAGTTAGAGAAATATTGTGGTTTTGTATGTTGTGAGTATTATATTTAGCGTCCGTGTGAGTATGTGCGTGTATTATAATATAAAAGTGAGGGTATTTAGTATAATATATGGAATATTGAGTAGTATGATATTATAGGGGAGTAATGGAGAGATGACATGTTGAGAGGATATGAGTATTGAGTTATGACGATGATTATCGAGTGATGATATGTTGATAGCATATGGATATATAGAGAGTGAGGGTATATGATAATATATTATGATATGAGAAGTAAGTAGTACTATGGTATATGATATTATATTTAGCGTCCGTAGGAGTGCGCGAATTCAATATAATATAGTATATGGTATATGGATGGGATATAGGAAGATAGTGATAGTATTAGGGTATGATAAGTGGTGATAGCGTAATGATATTATGGAGAGGTAGGTAGTATATGATATAGTGAGGGTATATGGTATGATATTATGGAGGGGTGTGGTGTTTACGATTAGTTGTTTCCGATTCGATATGTGTGTTTCCATGTGAATGTTTGTTTACGTTTGGATGGCTGGTGATATGATTTTGTAGTGGTTGTGGTATATATAATTATATGTAGCATCCGTATGAGTATGTGATGGTATGTGATATTGAGGTAGGGTAATGATATATGATATTATGGGTAGAGCGATGGTATGTGATATTGAGGTAGGGTGATGGTATGGGATATAGAGGTAGAGCGATAGAATATGGCATATGGTATTATGATATTATGATATATATGGAGATATGGTATTATGATATTGATATAGAGTAATGGTATTAGGATATATGGTATATGGAATTATATTTAGCATCCGTATGAGTATGTGATGGTATTATGATATATAGTATGTGATGGTATCATAATATATGGGTGTGTAGAGAGTGAATTATGGTATATATAGAGATATGGTATTATGATATATATAGAGTGATGGTACTATAATATATGGTATATGTAATTATATTTAGCATCCGTATGAGTATGTGATGGTATTATATATATGGTATATGGTATTATGATATTATGATATATATAGAGTAATGGATGATGATATATGGTGTATGTAATTATAT